>NW_026886194.1:0-72987 GCF_032173495.1 Musca vetustissima
TTCACTTGGTTATTTCACATTTATCTTCGTATAAAATAGAATAATTACTAACACACAGACATATTTATTTAAATTCGAAAAAAATCTTAATAATAAGGAAGCGAATTTTAAAAACTATTTCTTGGATTTACAAAGGTCATGGCTTATAAATATAAACCAATCGTCTAGAAATGAAAATGTGGAGATAGAACTTTGAAGCATTTGATGATATACATAGAGTAGATTTATGAGCGTTCAATTTTAGTCTTTCCATGTATTTTTGTAAGCAAAAAACTGATAATATGATAAAATTGCAATAACATTTTGGATACCGAATAGTGGGTTAGAGTAGCAGGTAGCAAGAAGTAGTAGCAATATGTGTGCAATATTTCCGAACTCTATATATCAAACCACCACTCCGTTTTTATACCCTTCACCACACTATGGTACAGGGTATTATGTCTTTGTGCATATGTTTGTAACAGGCAAAAGAAAACGAGATAGACACATGGTTCCTTTTGAGAATATGCATAGAATCACTTTCTGAGACGATTTATGCATATCCGTCCGTCCGCCCGTCTGTCAGTCTGTAGATGTTAAATTGTAAACAAAGTACAGGTCGCATTTATAATCCAATTTGGAAGTACTGAAATAGGTCCAGAATGATGTGTGCCAAGTTTCGAGAAAATCGGTTTAGATTTAGATATAGCTCCCATATATAGTTTCGTCCGATTTAAGGTAAATGGTGCACAAAAAGTCCCTATATATCATTCGATTTGCATGAAATTTGGGATAGAACACTGAATTAGGCGCAGAGTGATGTGATGTGCCAATTTTCGAGAAAATCGGTCCAGATTTATAAATAGCTCCCATATATATTTTCGTCCGAATTAAAGTAAATGGGTACCCAAAGTCCCTATGTATCTTTCGATTTGCACGAAATTTGGCATAGGGCACTGAATTGGGTCCATAATGATGTGTGCTAAGTTTCGTGAAAAACGGTTCAGATTGAGATATAGCTCCAATATATATTTTCGTCCGATTTAATGTAAATTGTGCACTAAAGAACCAAAGATTGGCCGACCCGCACACAATTATGTACAATGTACTGAAGTTACTATAACCTTGTGTGTGTCAAGTTTTCTTAAAATTGGTTCAGATTTGCATATAGCTCCTATATATACGTTCGTCCGATTTTAAGTAAATGGTGTACTAAAGACAAATAGCTAGGCCGATTGGCAAAACGTACTGAAATTAGTATAAATTCATGTTGATTGTAAACCAAATAACCGATGGGTGTTTCATTGATATTACATTTTAAACAGTGAAGCATACCAAATAGCGTGCGTAAAGATAGCTTAAAGTCTATTTAAAAAGTATGAAATCAATGTTCCTTCGAAAAGACATCTGTGAAGATACGTATGCAGAATATCCCCAAAGTGGTGAAGTGTATCATATAGTCCGCCCAGTCCGACTTTACTACTTTCCTTACTGGTTTGTTTTGATTATATCCATGTATGCACCTCATCGTCACAAGCTACATATCTCTCGATTTCATTCATTAGAAAATTCCACTTAGACTGTCATTTGGACCTGACCCCACATAAATTTCTGCTGAAATTGTAATAACGTTTCAAAGTGAAAATTTGTAATCTTTAGTACAAAACTGTCATGAATGAACTACTTACTACACATACATATGTATAGAATTGCCAAAAACATGCTTGTTTGTCAGTTAACATTTCGCCATTAATTTCCAAACGGTGTCGTCTCAGTTGTAATACAGTACAACTATTTGGTACAATTTGTGATAAATAACTTTATTGGACAGCATGAAGCTGACCTTAAGTTTTTTTTTTCAATGTAGAAATTGGTCACTTGTCTCAATGCCACTGTCAGTTCAGTCGTACTGTTTGTCGTCTAACGCAGCCAGAGATATAAGAAAATGATTTTGTTTTTTTTTTTTTCATTACATGGAATATTTAAATTGTAACGGACATGAAAGCAGCTCCTTGACAAATAGGAAATTTTATTTAGACTAATTAAACACACCATTAAGAAAAATGATGTAATCATATTTAAATTAGTAAATTATTAAAATTTTATTTGGAAATCTAATGTTATAATACATAAATAAGGTCGGGACAAACTTAACATCCATGAAGTGTGAATTCAAAACACCTAAATGGGTCGGGAAGTCTTTAACATTTAATCGGCTGAGATCTTCAGTAAACCAAAAATGGGCGTGACTATTAATTTTAAGCAATACTTACTTATCGTACTAACAGAACGATTGTTCAATAAGCCGAGCATAAAAAATTTCCAGGCGCGTCGGTCTTGTGTGCATCTCATTCAATTTGAAAGACCATTTCCCGAGATGTTGTCTGTCACTTGATCTTTGTATCGAATTTGTGGCCTTCCCCTTCTGCCTGAACCATAACTTGGCTCGCTTTTATATGCCTTTTGAGCTGGGGCATCTTTATCCATTCTCACAAGATGGCCTAGCCAACGTAGTCGCCGCAGCTCGATCCGTCTGACTATGTCGATGTCTGAGAATAGATTGTATAGCTCATGGTTCATTTAACGGCGATATTCACCATCGACGCAGATCGGCCCATAGATCTTCGGAAGAATTTTTCTCTCAAACACTCTAAGAGCTGCCTCATCTGCTTGCGCAAGTACTCATACTTCAGATCCATACAACAGCACGGATAATATCAGCATCTTTTAGAGTGAGAGTTTGGTCTGCCGAGAGATGACCATAGTAGCATATATTGGCCAACACTATTCTCCTCCGGATTTCAAAGCTGATATTATTAGTTTTGTCTATAGCGGCACTGAAGTATATAAAATCGTTCACTACCTCGAAGCTGTTGTTTTCAAGTTCCACAGTTGTCCGAGTCTAATCGACGTTCGCAATGTTCCACCCATTATGTCGATGTCGTCGGCATAGACAAGTGACTTGCGCTGTTTGATGTACAGATAGTCATTTCTGTTCACATTTGCATATTGTATGACCTTTCCAGCATTATGTTGAAGATGTCTCAGGGGTCCTTTCCTACTTTAACTGCTGACATTGTACCATTTATACCCGTATTAATTTTTCAGGAATTCCAAACACAGACATGGATTTAAACACCTCTGAACGGATAGGGCTTTCGAATGCGGTTTTGTAGTGTCGATGGTTTTTTCGTGGGTATTTTCCAGGATTTGGCGCACAGTGAAAATCTGGTCAATGGTGGGTTTGCCAGGTCTGAAACGCATTGCTGTGGTCCAATAATGTCATTAACCATTGGCTTCAGTTGTTAATACATTTCATATATTTTGCACATATCGTATTGTCTCCTTTTTGTGCACAGAATGCTGGGGTTCCAATCATTGGGCATGCACTCCTCTATCCAAATTTTACTAATCACAGCATCGTACCATGGGTTTCTTGACCTTTGCTGCTCCTCGGAATGATCAAACGTCTAATACACTGGATGAATGCCTTCCGTCCTTCACAACATGATCAATTTGATTTCTCGTTGCTTGATCTGAAGAAATCCAGGTGGCCTTGTATATCGAGATGCTTGAATCTGGCGCTGCTAACTAACATGTTTTTGCTGCCTCGAAGTCAATCAACCTCATGCCGTTGTCGGATGCTTCTTTATGGATTTTTGCATTAAAATCTCCTAGCAGAATTTTTATGTCATGGCCAGAGCAGTGGTCATATGCTGTTTCTAGGTGCTCGTAAAATATTTTTTTGCTTTGATTTCTCGTTGCTTGATCTGAAGAAATCCAGGTGGCCTTGTGTATATCGAGATGCTTGAGTCTGGCGCTGCTAACTAACATGTTTTTTGCTGCCTCGAAGTCAATCAAACTCATGCCGTTGTCGGATGCTTCTTCATGGATTTTTGCATTAAAATCTCCTAGCAGAATGTGTTTCTAGGCGCTCGTAAAATATGTCTTTGCTATGCTCATCTTTGTCTTTGGTCGGGGCATGTACGCAAATAGAGACGAAAGAACTTCGCTTTTATATGGATTACAGCAATTCGCTCATCTACTGGAGTGAATCTGGAGACGAGGTTTTTTATTCGCATGTTAACCATAAATCCGCAGCCAAATTCATGTCTCATTTCATGGCTGCTATAATACAGTGCGTATTCGTCTAATTTACTTTCGCCTGTACCTTTCCATTGCATTTCATGTAAGGCAATAATATCGGTTTTGTACTGCTTGAATACATCCGTCAAAGCGAAAACTACATCGGTTCTGCAAAACGTGGGAACATTCCAAGTTCAGATTCGCAGATCGTGATCCTTTATACACATTAGGGAGGTGTGATTTGCTTTTTCTTTGTTTTTTTTTTTCAAAGTAGGAGGGATTTTCCAAGTGTGGGCCACTTACCCGACGCCTCAACCTATTTTGTATACATAGTTCTTATGGTCGGGAAATCGCGTCACATATCAGCTCACTATTTCAACGGGTGATGAAAGTATCTACCCCAGGTAATACCACGGGCAGGTCTGGTCAGGTCCACAATTGAGATGAAAGAGGGACCAATATAAACCTGGGCTTTGCCATGTTAAAGCCAATCAGAGCCGTTACTTGGTATCATTCATCCAATACGTCACCCGCCTAGTACTATTAAATTACATAAAATCGGGGATTACAATATAGGGGGGCTACGTAAAAAATTACCCTATATTGAAAAATTTCTACAAAGAAATGTTTACCCACCAAGAACTCGGAATTCCAAATTACAGCTACTTCTATTGAAAATGATACTCGGATCATTCAATTGCCTAAAATATTCACTTGGTGCTCATATTCTTCTAAGAAAATGTACAGCCATTTTTGTTGGAAATACTCTTCAAAATGTGGGGCGTTATCATCATGTGGGGACTGTACTAAAAATGAACTGATATTTCCAAACATCCAAGAAGCAAGAGCAGCATATTCACAAAATTTTTAAATTCAACCTTAAATATTGTGATTTCTATCTTCATTTCAATAGACAGACGGACATGGTTAAATTGGATATGTCAAAATGTGGCTTTATATTGCCCAATTACAGTTATTTCGAATGGAGCATGCGGTAAACAACTTCAAAATACCGATATGAATTCGACGTATTTGTGTGGGGAGTTTCAATATTTTTTGACTTCACGTCATATAGAATAAAATTTTGAGTCCAAATTTTATATTTTCTGTACATTTTATACGACTTGTTGCCCATTGGCGATGTTGTTAATATTAACAGACCTCTGTTATGGAAAGCGTCCCCTATATATTATTACAGAAAACTGTTTGTCCATTCTTTACACTTTTATGTCTTTGTCGCTGGAGTGTCGACTAATGTGGTACAGTGGCCTCTGCTGGAAATACGTTACACAGATTTATGCTGGTCACAAACCATAGCAAAGACATAAAAGTATAAAGATAGGACAATTGATACAAAGACGTAAAATATATAAAGATAGGACATTTAATAGTCGAAGATTAAATGAAGATGTCAGTATGGTATAACATAATGTTATGTCACGATATCGTGACATAACATACTGTTAATATTTGAGTGAAATTGTGTTGTTACTCTCTGAAATGCAGTGGAATTTTTGGGAAAAGCTAGCCTTTAGAGTGTAAAAATATTCTCTCACTTGAGGGATGACCGAAACAGAAACATATTCTTGATGTTTTCATTTTTGAAATTATTATGTCCGTCCTTGTTAAGCAAAATTTTTTGTTGATGCCTGGGAAATTGAGAATTCAAAAAGAATTAACTGCAATAAATCAGCAAAAACAGATAAAACTATTTGTTGGGCACATTTTTACATGGTCTTCATCAGAAAAATGCGTGAATAATGAAATTGAAGGTATGTTTGGTTATTCTTTGCAATATTTGTGCAGTAATAAATTTGTTACTTAGGCGAAGCAATGTGAACATTTCTTTTATATGCCTTTAATATGGAGTGCCTACCGAGTGGTGCGCCTGAGCCTTGGCGTCTGTCTTGTCGATAAGTCCTGAATGAAGAGTTTCCCGCAAATCAATATAAAGTAGGCAAATATTTAAGATGTGTTTTCTGTTTTGTTAAGGACATTGTCATGAAGGGGACAAACATGCCAAAACAACAGCTGGTAACCGATGATCCTGTAATACGGAAAGGCACATGATAGCAGCAACTTGGAATGGAATAAATGGTAAGTGCTAATAACTTCGGCCCTAATTGATGTATAGGTACATATTTGACATTGGCCCTGTGTAGTGAAGTTTTACATTTAGGAAAAATATTGGACAGTTCACATACCTAACCCTAAAGCAAATGAAAAGATGTACTCGTAGATACAGTAAAAATAATGTCTTACTATAATATTGGGTTTTAGTCTTTAAGTGTATTTGTACTAAATGTGTTTTAGGGATTTTCGTCTTTTTTCCAAAGTATGTACAAATCCTACATTCTTTCCAAACTTAGATTAAGTTGGAAAAAGGAGACTATCAGTATTCTACAAGTACTACTGGTACTTCCCCCATAAAGTGATCAGGTTCATTAAATCCTCCATCGTAAGGTGGTGTGTATATTAAATTCGAAAATTGTCTTTTTGTTTGATTATTGTTGTTAATCGGAATAATATTCTATGACTATTTGCGCATGTCCGTCTGTATGCCCGCGCAATATTTAAGATAGAGCTCTGAACTTTTGGCCATGCATGTCTAGTACTCCTAGGATGTTTGGTATTTAAAATATAATATATAATTCCACATTTTAGTGTAGCCCCCATATATCATCAGTAACCCTCAATATTCGGTATTTTGAACACATTGTTCAACCAAATTGACTGTAATTTAGTATTTTGGGTTTTCATTGTATAACACAGCTTGCTACCAAAAATTTATCAAATGTACCCCTACATATCCATATTAAAAATATTATTATCAACCCCAAGTTGATATTCGGTCAATTTAGGACACGTTTTTCAGTCGAATATTGATCACCGTTTTGGTATCAAAGCCCCATTAATTTCACCGGGCCAAAGTTAACATCGTTTTATAAAATAGTGCGAAGGGTATCATATAGTCGGCCCCGTCCGACTTTTGACTTTTCTTACTGTTTTTTTTTTTATATAAAAGCTGTATATTTTCAATTTCGTTATTGGATTTTCATGAGTTCTCCTGTAGATATGGTTTTGACATATTTGGGTATCACGCCCGTGCAAAAGTTTATGTAGTTGTGAAGAAGTTGGTAAAACTTTAAAGGCGGTATTGAAAAAAAATAGTACAATATTTCAAAATGATTTTAAATTTTGTATATTATTCATTACGAAATATGCGGAGGAAATATATTTAATTTAACAGTTGGAGATTATTCAAGCTATTGTTGGTAGAAAAACAATATGACAGCTATAGATACATGCCGAACTTAACATCACTTGCCCTTTATTGTTTTGTCTCCTTTCAGGTACTCTGTTCATTTCGAATTTTGCAAAATAAAATATTTTATTTGATTGATTATACAATATGTTTCACAAAACATGACATTTATCAATCGTAGTTTACGCATGCACATTTATACACTCATTTTAATTTCCAAATTGAAGCAAACGACACATGTTTGAAATATAATTTTATTAAAAATGTGATAATTGGCTTATTTTAAGAATTCTTTATTTTCAATAAAAAATAAAAATATTTGTGATACTTTAAAATAAATGTTTTTAATGTTCGCCATAAAAGGTTCGTACGACAGTAATAAATTTAATTTAGAATTTTCCATTAATTATTAGTAATCGAATTAATTAATGTTTTGAACTCATTTGGTGCGATGGAATTCCACATTTCAGTAAATTTTGCTCCAGTGATTTATGGCTCATTTCTTAACTGCATTTCCATTATATCCCATGCATTTTCAATTAGATTTAAAAATACATTCCCCCTTACAATTGCATTTATAAGGTCCAGTAGGTGTATGTTTAGACCACGGGTTTATATAAAGGCCATTTTGTCTGTGTAGAAGCCGATTGAAAGGGTATATAGACCAGGGATCTGCATAGAAAAAATGTGTGTAAAATGGAACATTGGTCTGTTTATAGAAAACCGGAGTTTATAAATACTAATTGGTCTATTTGAGAACATATGGGTTTATAAGAACCAATTGGTCAGTATAGAGACCACAGGTTTTATGAGAGATGTTTAATGCATATACTCACCAAATGCTCAAATTATAAAGAAACAACACAACGCAAATTTATTGAAATGTTCCAATTTTATATATTAGGTAAATTTAAACATAGATAACTTAATTATAATGAAATTGTACAAAAATGAGAAACAAAATTTTTTTATAATAAATGACAACTACAATACAATGGAAATGTTAACAATATAATTATATTGAATTAACAAATGATTTAAAACATTAAAGTAAGAACAAATTAAATATTTTGTATAAGTAAAATAATGAGATAATTAATATGTATAACTTAAAATATATATAATAATTTTCCAATTATATAACGTAAATTTAAACATAGATAACTTAATTATAATGAAATTGTACAAAAATGAGAAACAACATTTTTTTATAATAAATGACAACTGCAAACAATGGAAATGTTAACAATATAATTATATTGAATTAACAAATGATTTAAAACCTTAAAGTAAGAAATTAAATATTTTGTATAAGTAAAATAATGAGATAATTAATATGTATAACTTAAAATATATATAATAATTTTCCAATTTTATATATTAGGTAAATTTAAACATAGATAACTTAATTATAATGAAATTGTACAAAAATGTGAAAAATGTTTTTTTTATAATAAATGACAACTGCAATACAATGGAAATGTTAACAATATAATTATATTGAATTAACAAATGATTTAAAACCTTAAAGTAAGAAATTAAATATTTTGTATAAGTAAAATAATGAGATAATTAATATGTATAACTTATAATATGTGATCGTTTCTGCCCACGTACATGATTACCAACAAAAAATTACAAAAAGAAAAACCACAAAAGAAGGAAAAAGACTGATAAAAAAAATAAATATGTTGCACAACTATATCCTATACAAGAAAATTTTTGAGATGGCTATTTTTGAAGCGTCCTTAATTTGTTGTTAATATTTTAAGAATTATTTAAGAACCCTACGGAATATCGGTTATTATTACTTTCGAAGATGTACATCCCTACAAACACTAGAATACGCTCACGGGCATTCCGCATAACACACGCACACCAAACAACACAGCCTCCCAACAGTCCACACAACACATCCACACAGGACAGTGACCGCAACCACTCGGGTATCCGGCCCGTCGGATCAAACACACAGGACAGTGACTAGACACCCTCACGAATGTCCAGCCCGTCGGACCAGGCACCCGAACAAAGAGCAACCAAGGGCCCTAGCCAAACACGTCTAAACAGACGGTTCGACACCACCAAACAGACAACAGCGACCAAAACCACCACCGCGACACGTCTTCCCAGCAGACCACACATCTCACACCCACACAGGACAGTGACCGTAACCACTCGGGTATCCGGCCCGTCGGATCACACACTCAGGACAGTGACTAGACACCCTCACGAATGTCCAGCCCGTCGGACCAAACACCCGAAAAAACATCAACCAATGGCCATAACCAAACACATCTATATGAACGGTTCGGCACCACCAACAGACAACAGCGACCAGCACACACCCATACACACACACATACATACATGCAATGGTAGTTGTTCAAGGTTTTACAAATGTCCAAGATAATCTCAAGTTTGGTAACAACGTGTCTACTAACAACTTTTGCCACTTAGCAAATTCAATAAGGAAAATTGTATAATTTGTTACCTAGTAAATGACTTAAGTAGATCAACCTACAAGTTTACAATAGGAATATTCATTTTTTGAAGCTTCTTTTTGTTTGCCTTTGTTACTATCAGTTTAGTCGAAAGCCATTTCATATTTTTATTTATCAACACATTCAGAGTAACATTTAAACATGCTATTCTATGTTTATAACATATATGTTGTTCGTTAAACCAATTAAATTTAACGTTGAATTGTCCAATTATATAGTCAGCTATTTTTCTTTTTACATTCTGCTTCCACGCATACTTTTTAAATGCAATTTTGTAGCACTTCATTTGAAAACAAAATAAATGAAAAAAACTGTTCGACGGATTGACTAATGCTAACTTAGAGTTACTAAAATTTTTGTTGCATATAAAAATTTCGGAAGCGTCATTTTCGGTAGAACCTTTCTGCATTGACTGCAGGCATCGGCTGCACTTACTTTTCTGTACAGCGCTCTTATATACAGAGTAACCCGAAATATACCGTTGTACCTGACATTCTATATCTTTATCTTCTTCATATTCCTCTGTGTCAATTTCATCGTCATCACAAGGTTCTACTAACTGGTGGAAGCTATTCTTCATCACAACTTCCGATTCATTTGAAGCAGCTATTGGTAAATGATTACTATCGTCATCTTCACAATTTTTATTGGTGGCTGCAGCTAAGATGTCAGAAGACATTATTTTTGCCATTATATATCTAAATTCTTTAATTGATGGATGAGTGTTATTGCCAAGTGCACCCCTTACTCGTGAAAAGAAATTTTCTAAAGCATCCTGATTTATTTTGCCAGGCAAAATAAAAGCAACCTCACTATAGTCTCGGAAAATGTCTTCGCTGTGCAATATCAGACAGTGCAAAGTTTGTTTGAATCCCTCAATATATTGTACGTTGTTGACCTTTCCATTCACAACAATCGATTCAAAAAACTGTTTTGCCTTGGTTAATCTCTGAATTTTTTCGGATGCGTTTCGATAAATAGGTTGGTTATTTGGATTTCGGGAATTTACGTTTTTGACGTTCAATTCGTCGAAAATGTCATTCAAAGTTTTTATAAAAACTGCTGTGGGATATGCACTCTCCGGTATAAGTCCGTTTTGTATACAGGTCTCTATGGCGGCTGATACGGTATTACTTAAAACTTGAGTTGCCCTTCGCACACTCATTTTGTCCCACAGCGCTGGCTCAATATGTTTGGGTGTTAGTTTTGGACACATTTTAAAATTAGCATTTTTTGAATCAATGTCGAACATTTTTTTAACATAGCGAAATTGAATTATGTCCTTATTGTTGTCTATAAATCCATATTTTATAAAATTATTCCTTACTGATTTTATTAAGTGGCAATAGTCGTACATACAGTATATTTTATTAAAACAAAAAAAGGGTTCTTGTCTTGATGTCATCAAGTGACCATATAACGAAACGTTTGTAGGACCTTGATCGCACACTAAAGCACGAACATCCAACCCAATATCCATAGCAACTTGCAAGTTTTCTTCTAAAATAGACTTTAAATGCGTCCTTGCCATGTTTTTCGATACTGGATAAGAGCTTAAGCAATATTTCCAGTTCGAACATATTCCTTTCAACATGAAAACAAGGCATCTATGGGCCAATTTATTTGTCCTTCTCCCATTACTGTAATCTGCAAACCCATCAACAACATCAGCGGAATTGTTGTATTCTAAGCCCGTTTTAATATCCACTTCATCATGGACCATGAAGCATATCCGTTCTTTTTTAGACATTTTTGCAACTTGTGCTCTCAAATTTGTTATGACATCGTGGTCCATGCCTGGGTTTACTGCTCGTACAGGGCGCCATCGTCCTAAAGATTTATGGTTTGGCAAATTAAATTTCAACGATTCTCTTATAAATTTGTAACAGGACGGACTTCTAAAATATATATTTTGTGCTACGTCTTTTTCCTCTTGTGAATACTTTTTACTGTTATCGGTACCCATACGTGCCAATGTCAATGCTTGTGTCGATACGTTCTTGTTTGGAACTATACACCTGCTTGTGAAATTGCATAATTCATCTTTGAGTTTTGCAATCTCACAAGCGAGGGTATTTCGTTCCTTAACAAGAATGTCGATTCTATCTTTATATTGGTTTTCATTTACAATGTGTCCCTGAATTGTCTGTTTCAAATCTGTGTTTTCATTATTTTTCATTGTTATAGAATGTTTGAGTATTTCAATTTCGAGTCTAAGGTTTTCTATTTCATTTTTGCACCCACCATTACACTCATTGGATTTATATTTGCCAACAGCATTTGTGCCACAATGATCTCTGCAGAAATTGAAAGGTGGACATATTGTTTAGTAATATACAATGAATATTAATATAATAAAATATAAGTATGAAATATCGAATTTAATAATACCTAAAGTTGAAGAGTGGAGAGTTATGAAATATAGATAGTTATCAATGTTGTTTTACAAAAATTTAAATTTGTGTATTTTGAAGGATTTGAAAATCGATCCTACAATTTAGTGAAGAATATGAGTTCGTTCTTGTTGTAAAGTGATCGTACATGGCGTAAAAATGATGAAAAATAAAGAATTAACTTGTCTTACATTGGATTCAATGGAAGTGTCTTCTTTCTACTGTAAGTTTTTTCGCAATCAATCACACGTATTGAATCCATATTTTCAATTGACCCCGTAAGAATAATAGTTTCTGCAACATCTTCCATCCCCTTTGCTTCGGGAACAATACCCGTGTTCTTTACTGTATCGGGTTTAATACAAATATCACGTTGTAGGTTCTGATCATCTTCTGGTTTAGCAACTAAAAAACAAATATACAATGTGGTTCGTTTATTTTATACTTTCCGTACACATATCATTGAATTCGCTAAAATTTCCAATATATATATATATATATATATGTACAAAATGTGAAGAAACAAGCAGGTCATTCAAGCACATCATGACCATAAATGCAAACGGACGTAACTACAGAACAAATCGAAATTGACTGAGGTCACCTTGGACAATTTGAATTTACCGAAATTGAATTCGAAATCACCAACGGAGTAATTGGCAATCAATCACGTACGAAGATAGTTCGAGTACCGCCGGTGTTGAGGCGGAAATTAAATCGTTCTTCGAAATGGAATTGCCTGCGGAGATTATACCCGATTCGGAGATTATACCCTTGCTGACGAATTATTAA
Source organism: Musca vetustissima (assembly GCF_032173495.1). NCBI lineage: Eukaryota > Metazoa > Arthropoda > Insecta > Diptera > Muscidae > Musca > Musca vetustissima. Next base: position 13,020 of record NW_026886194.1, read on the forward strand.
CTTATAAAATATTTGGAGGTAAGGGCGTCCCTTTAGAATTCTCTCAAGCTGTCTTTGGCTTATCCTCCCTCTCTCTCTCCATAGAACACCAAAAGCCTGACCCCCCAATATGGAAACGAAGTTACGTTACAACATGGAAACTGGCTAACAACACATGTAGGACTACATCAAACTTGATAAGAAAATCATTGAAAACTCCTTGGAATACTTGGATCATCAACAGACCAAAAATGGTTCATTTACGGCAAAATCTCAAGGCTTCTTCTATGTGGCAGAAGCCAATCACGTGTCCCTCACATGTTCGGTCCTATTGACCCTGGAAAATAAGACCTATGCTGAGAAATATTCTCAAGAAATCACAAATGATTTGGAGTTCATTAACGAGAATTCGGAGAAATCTGAATCCCTTCATGCCCAGGCAATTGTCACCTATACCCTGGATAGGGCCACCACGCCATGGCCCCAGAGAAGTTGCCAAATTGAATTCTTTGGTCAAAACTGGTGGTGATCGTAAATGGTGGTCGAGCTCGGATAGACCTCTGACGCTTAGATTGTGGCTTTACAGCAGTGATGTGGAAATTAGCTGATATGCCCTGCAAACCACGAAATTCATTCCCATAATTAGATGGCTCATTGCCCAACGTAATAGCTATGGTGGTTTTGACTCCACCCAGGATACTGTGGTGGGTCTACAGGCTCTCATAAAATTTGACAAATTGGCTGACTATGAACCGCCAAAAAATGGTCGTGGACATAGCCTCCAAGGGTGCCGACAAGGAGAAACAGGAGACCCTCAAGCTCACCAAGGAAAATGATATTCTCTATCAAAATGTGGAGTTAAGTCCAAGGACGAGGAACTTCGATCCCTGGACGTAATCAATTTTTTCTTCTATACGAGGCGTAGATTTTTTAAAATATTTTTGAAGGACTACACAAGGCGTGCTTTTGTTTAAAATATTTTTGAAGGACTACACAAGGCGTGGATTTGTTTAAAATATTTTTGAAGGACTACACAAGGCGTGCTTTTGTTTAAAATATTTTTGAAGGACTACACAAGGCGTGCTTTTGTTTAAAATATTTTTGAAGGACTACACAAGGCGTGGATTTGTTTAAAATATTTTTGAAGGACTACACAAGCCGTGCTTTTGTTTAAAATATTCTTGAAGGACTACACAAGGCGTGGATTTGTTTAAAATATTTTTGGTAGACAGCGGCTGTAATTTTTTTAATATTTTTGGAAGCCTCTACAGAGGCTAGGATTTTTTAAAATATTTTTTGGAAGCCTCTACAGAGGCTATGATTTTTTAAAATATTTTTGGAAGCCTCTTAAGAGGCTGGGGTTTTATAAAATATTTTTGGAAGCCTCTACAGAGGCTGGGAATTTTATTAAATATTTTATAGTTATAGTTGTAGGCCTCGAAAATGTTTTTAAGGTCTACAAGACGTGGATTTTTAAAAAAATGATGCCTACAAGGCGTGACGAAATTTATTATTTTTTAAAAAGTTTTACACAATTTTCTTCCTTCGCCCTCAAAGTGAAATCATGTCCACGTCCATACAAAGATTATACTTATATACAATAAAATGGGGTTTACATGTACTTACTAGGTCTTGCGTATTTGGTCAATTTTTTCGATCCAATACAGGATGGATCGAAATGTCTCTGGCATAGACGAGATCCGGGCCCAATGGAAGCACTATCAACACCTAGAATTCTACACCAATGACCTTTTTCTGCTTCGTTTTTGGGAAAACCAAAACTTTTTTCTTGACTTCGACACCAAAAAATACGCCGTTTATTCATTGTATTCTTTATATTTATTATCAGAAAAAATTTAAACACAAACTCCTTTTTCTATTAATTTTCACACGAGAATAAAAATACAATTGCCTACATTTTTCTGTCAACATATAAAATTTTTCTTCAGATTAATTCGTTTTTATAGGTATTTTATAGGTATAAAGTGTAAAATACTACATAATTCAATTTGAAGTAATGACAAAAAAATAAAACAATTAAATATTCATGTTGAAAACTTTATTCATAATTTGCGGTAGAGTTACATATTCATATTTTGCTTATACACATAATCTTGTCATCTCCCTCAAATCTGCAAATCCATGAATGAATGAATGAATAAATCCATGAACATCTTATCTGTGTAGCTGTTTATATTCATAGGTCAGTATGCACCGCAGATAATCGCGTTTTTAATCCATCTAAAATAAAAGTGAAGTAGTAATAAAGTCATTCCTTCAGTAAGAGATGCTAATAATTTGGAAATTTATATCAAAACGCATTTTAGTGAAAAAAGATGTTGTTACCGACATACCGTTTATTTCGAATGTAATCCAATTCATCCACATCTTTATTTCATTGATGAGGATACGTACTAATTGTGCCATGATGGGTTATGCCATATATGATGAAAAAATAAATATGATCGAACGTTATCATTGTTGGCTTTTCGGTTAAATTTTATCTCAATACTTTTGAACAATTCCAGGGAAAGAAACCAATAGGTGATATAAATCTGTCATTGTCAGTATGATTCTTCTCAACGCTGATTGAATGCTCATATCAAATTCGCAGGAATATAATATACAGGAATGGTTTGGAAAATCCTTATTGTATTGTTCGTGTTGAATGTGTCAGTCTTTATTTTCATTTGGCAAATTTATTTGCGTGGACAAGAGAGATGAAGTTCTGCCATTCCCTTCAACTCTTAGCCATTCAAACTACAAAATTGAGGCAATTGACGTTGCCTAATATAAATCATGAGAAGTAAAGATTATTTGATTAAGCATCATTCATAATTAAACATGAACAATAATTCCATTTCATGTACATAACCTTAATGTTGTTATATAGTAATGTTTATGCTCGGTCGTTTAACAAGGACTTGTAAAACCGCCGTCACCCTTAAAAAGTCCATCTTTAATGTCTGTATTTTTACATGTCATAATAGAGCTTTTTTTATTCAACAAAACGGCAACAATGTTTTGAGAACAATTATAACATTGCACTCAATTGTAGGAACCATCTTTTTTCCTGAGAGAGCTTTGAAAAATGCAATTTTTCAGTCGACTTCAACACCATCTATATAGAAAAATATATTTTTTTTTGGAAAATGCATTTTGTCCAGTCTTTACTATTTCAGGTCTTTGATTGATACGTAAGCAATTTCCAACAGATAGCTTTCCCTCTGTTGTTACGATATCATAACAACAGAGAGAACAATATTAAACGTTTTTAATGCTATATCTTAAGCTTATAAAATGAAAATACATATTTTGAGTGCAGGCCCCTAATTTTATTTACATTTTATTCATTCATTTTCGCATATTGGCGTTTTTATTCTTAACATACCTCTGTTAACCTTGATTCCCCCTGGATATTTTTTCATAAACTATTTTGCCAAAATGCATTTTGTCGAGTCTTTACGGTTTCTATGTCTTTGTTTACGGTTTCTATGTCTTTGGATAGGACAATTGATACGTAGACAATTTCCAATAGATGGCTTTTCCTCTGTTGTTACGATATCATAACAACAGAGCAAACAATATTAAACGTTTTTAGTGCTGTAGCGTAAGCTTATAAAATAAAAACATATATTTTGAGTGCAGATTTATGGATTTTATTCACATTTTATACACATATAATCGCGTATTTGCGATTTTATTGTTAACATGCCTCTGGTATGCCTGATTCCCCCTGGATATTGTTTCATAAACTATTTTGTCAAAAATGCATTTTGTCGAGTCTTTACGGTTTCTATGTCTTTGAGACTAATGAATGTATAGACGACGAAATGCTCTCACCAGTCCTCTCTGAATTGAGTCTGCTGAATGCGCTACTCAATTTTAAATGCTGATTTACTTAAATGTTTGAACCTTTTATTTTGGAATGGAATCAGATACGATATCATAACAACAGAGAGAACAATATTAAACGTTTGTAATGCTATATCTTAAGCTTATTAAATAAAAAATTATATTATGCGTGCAGATCTCTGATTTTATTTACATTTTATAAACACATTATCGCGTATTGGCGTTTTTATTCTTAACATGCCTCTGTTATACCTAATTCCCCCTGGATATTTTTTCATAAACTATTTTGTCAAAATGCATTTTGTCGAGTCTTTACGGTTTCTATGTCTTTGTTTACGGTTTCTATGGCTTTGTTTGAATATAGTTAGTTTTAAGCAAAAACTATATCCTCAGATAAAAACATTAAAGAAAAATAGTCCATTTTCCCCAAAAAACGTCTTTAAAAATTTTTGAGTTTTTTGTTTTGAGTCACTTGACCGCGCATTTTTTGAGTATTTCGTCGTCTATACATTCATTAGTCTATGGATATGGTGCCATAACATAATGTTAAATTTTGAGTGAAATGATTTTTATATTCTCTGAAATGCACTGGAATTTTGACAAACAGGAAATTTTGAGGTGACAAATATGACAAATATTCTCACCCAGTTGAGCATTTTCTTAAAAAAAAAGTATATTTATGAAGCAAATTTTCTAAATATTTACAATTTGAAAAAAGTACAATCGAAAAAAAGGGTGAACAAAAATGAGAACAGAATGAGCTGCAGTAATGATAATAGTAGTCTTCAAAAATTGCCGACTAAACCGCTGTTTGATATTTCTTTGGGCATTTCTATGTATATATCGTCCAATGAATCATCTCTTATCAAATATATCCTTGCTGATAAAATGAAAAAATATACTTTTGGAGTGGTTTTTATACTGCTGGATAAAGACAAGAACCAATATGCTAGATTAAAAGTGATGTCTAAAATCAAATTTAGTTGTGTTTATTTTCTTATCCAGATGGATGTTAGGTACTAATATTAAGATGTGAAATACATATTACCTATTTTTTTTTCAAAAATATTGACCGATATATACTCCATGTTCGTTGTTTGGAACAAATCGAATATTTCCTTCGAGAGTAGATATTGGGTCTGTTTCAGGTTTTCGACTTTAACATTGACAATGTTAATATACATTGGAGGGTATTGGGAATTGTTTGCAATTCCTCGAAATAACTTGGTTAAAATTTGGCGTTTTGGGTTCCTAATGTATAGAAAATTTCAATAAAAAAGGATTAATATAGATCCAAGTTCATGGTAGCCCCCATACAATTCTACCCCCAATCTTCGGTATTTTTGCCATGTTTTTAATCGGAATTTATTGTAATTTCATTTTCTCCTGAAAGATCATCGTGGGGGATATATAAAGTTCGCTCCGGCCGAACTTAAGCACTTTTTAAACTTTTTATACCCTCCACCCTCCACCATGCATAAGTTGTCGTTTACCTGCAGGCAGGTCAATTTCGAAGATGGGCTATATCGGTCCAGATTTAGACATTGAGGTTCTTGAGTGCGTTTTTCAACTGAATTCGCTGTAATTTGGTTTCTCGCTAAAAATTGTAAATATAGGTGCACTTTTTTGGTAGCTCTTATAAAACGATATCCCCAATTTTCAGTACTTTGGGGGCTTTGAGCGCATTTTTCGACAGAGCTGGCTGTAATTTAGTACTTTGTGCCTATTGGGAAGCAAATCTCTCCACAAAAAATTATAAATATAGGTCAATTTATTTGGGTAGCCTACATGTACGGGTACCCTCCAATTTTCTGTATTTTTCTTGAACGCGTTTTTCAACCGAATTCGCTGTAATTTGGTAACAAATCTCCCTACCAAAAATTATTAATATTGGCCCCTTTTAGGGGTAGTCCCCATGTAACCTCCTAACCGCCATCTTTTGTAATTAACCCTTCTTCTAACGAAACTCCAACCTAACGATGATGAAATACAACGGTCAGCATTTAGGCATCTCTCCAATATAATGATATCTCCTGAAGGAAAGTATTGAGATAAAATATTGGGTTCGAAATTGAGTTATATCGGTCATTAATTAGGCATATCCCCTAATATAATCATCACTCCCAATTCCTAGCTTTCTAATCAATATTGGTCCCCCTTTGGGCAAATCCTCATATAAGTTTGCACTCTAAATTGCAGTCTTTTGAGAATTTTATACATATGTTCCACTCGCTTTTTTCACTTGCTTCTTTATAATATAGAAAACTTTTACAAGTATATGTCTACGAGACGGGCGGTTTTTTACCATTGTGTGCGATTTGGGGGTATCGCCGTTTCTAGGATCTAATCGTCCGTTTGAGCAGTATTCGATTTGGGGGTATCGCCGTTTCTAGGATCTAATCGTCCGTTTGAGCAGTATTTGATAAACCAACGCCGTTGTAAAAAGAATTCGTCTACTATGTCTGTATCTTGACAAATTCAAATAAAGCTTTTCATTTTTGAAAAAATGGCAAGCATTTGTTGAGACAATTTATAACATTACACTCAATGTTGGGAGCCATATTTTTTTCTGAGAGAGCTTTCAAAATCTGCATTTTTTCCAGTCGACTTCAACACCATCTATATCGAAAAAATCTGGTGGCAGGTCCTCCTCCAGCTATTCCACTTTCTATTAGAATAGAAGGATAGGGCCATACACCATATGAACGAGATTTTGTTATATTTTTTCGTTTACCTCAATAAAACACGTGACAAGGTAAGCGAAAACCTAACACAGAGCCATCTTGTAATTTTTTAAGCCCGTAGGCGTGATTAACACTTTAAATGCGTCTTTCTTGTGAGCCGTCCGAAGACGAACTGCTGATTTTATTTAATTATCGTGTAGTGGCGTTTTTATTCTTAAAATACCTCTGTTACGCCTGATTCCACCGGGATATGTTTTCATAAACGATTTTGTCGAAATGCATTTTATCGAGTCATAACTATTATGTCTTCGGCAAAGTCATACAAGTGCAAAGATCAGGGCACCTTTAAGTATACCGATCGTCATATCTCGACTAGCTGAGTCGATCTAGACATGTGTGTCCGTATCGTCCGTCTGACCATTATAATTTGCAAACACGACACAGGCCACAGTTATGGACCAATCTTCACGAAATTTTGCATGTAGGATGGGTTCGGTCCAATGAAGACCCCTATTGTTTTTGGTAAAGATCGGTTAATATTTAGGGGATGAAATGGACCAAATACAAAATTTTTGTCGGTTTTTCTGGTCGCTCCAGAGGCTGCAATTATTGCCCAAACATCTCGAATTTTTACATGGAGAAGGGGATTGGGTCAAAAAATAAGCATGCCTGTTTTGGACCCTGACTTTTGTGTGAAAAATGAAAAAAAGTTGTATTGTATGGCGTATATATTTACAGTATATCCAAGAGGAGTGGTTGGCCTTTAAATTGATACAAATTATATTGTCGTATGTACTCGGATGTGGGAGTTACATTTAAATATTTACAAGTGCTTACATATTCAGATATTATTTAGTAAAACATTACCACACTAGAGGGCGGAAATATAGCGCTCATCGCTTTGAAATGTTCCATGAGGTTCCAGTTATGGCCAAGGACAACGCCTATAATTTTCGGTAACGATCAGATAATAATTTTGGGAAGAAGTGGACCGAAAACTAAACTTTTTTGGATTTTTTCGAATATTACAACACAACCCAGGTTGAAGAGAATATGGACAAGTAATTTGAAGGACTGTATTGAATATTAGTAATATTCGGAAAATATGTCAGTGTAAGGAAGAGGTGCTGTATACGTCTAATCGAGCAAGAGGGTGCAACTATCACGAAATAATAAAAATCCGCAGAATGTTAGAGTTCCGTGGTAGTTGTGTAGGGTATCGTATGGTCGGCCCCGTCCGACTATACTGCTCCGCTCACTGTTTTGAACTACATTTAACAAACAAAATAATCAATGTACTTTTTTGTATTTGTACACGATCTATCTCCCCACAGCACACAAAAGATTAACATCAAAAACCGTGAACTCTTACTCTATTTCGAACAGTTTGACTCTCACTCTTTTTCTTCAAAAGGAGTACTCGTGAGCACTCCCAAACAAAATAAAAGAGTGGAGAGTATACTCCTTAAAAAACTCGTACTCTTTACGTACCCCCACTCGGGAGTATTTTTCACTCGCGAGTAAAATCGAGCAAATCGGAGCTCAGGTAAAGATACGACAATTGATACGTCGCCAAATGTTGTTGTTATGATATCGTAACATAAGAGCCATCAACAGAACAAGCTATGTGAAGCGTTTCCAAGTGCTATATCACATTTAGAGTATGTCAAGAATCAGTTTACACATTGAATAAATAACACTTTTTTAATTTTGTTAGTAATAAACCATATATATGTCTTCAATATTACATAAATTTGCCTATGGCACAATTATAAAAGGTAACAGCAAATCCCAGCTGATTTGATTCCAACGTAATACTAGTGTTAATATAAATTTGTCAAATTATGTTTTTAAAAATCAACCAACAGGAAAATTTGGAACGCATACAATTTTAAATTGTTCTTTATTAAATGTGCTCCCGTATTCAATTTAATCAATCTGCCTTCTGGGAAAGTTTGGGGAAGCAAATCTTTCTTCATGGAATACCTTGCCAGTCCCTGCATTTTCATATGTGTTACACATATATGTTGCAATGGCTGAAATATAAATTTGATAGAGTTTCTTTCATGTTTTTCAAATTTTATATTGAGGATTCGAAAATATTTAATTTTCAAAATAAATATAATTTGTTTGTTTGTTTACATTTTTCTGTCAATGTGATGTTGACACTAGTAAAACTTACAACAAATTTCCATGTGGTTGTTGTATCGTTTGTTGTACAACAACATTTGCTGTTACTTCTATTATTATACCATGAAATTGGCCTTTGAAAGCATTCAATTTTCAAAATTTAAATTAAAATATCTTCCTCCCTTCAGTGGGATAAATTGCTAAACCATTTATATTTACAAATACAGTATTTTTCGGTTAATTGACCCTACGGTTAATTAGATTCCACGCTTAATTGAACCACATGATGGGGCAAAAAGTATTTCATAGGAAAATACATGTAAATTTTCTCGGATAATTAAACCCTGTTAATTGATTTCCCCGCTTAATTGATTCAAAATGCATGCCATTAAAATTAAATTTCCTTTTACTCCGGTTAATTGCATAATAATCATTCATTTTGTCATTTTTTTACATACATATTTGACATAATTTGTGAAAAAGTCTAGGTGGCATCTCTACTAATTAAAAACATAAGTTTATTGCTAAGGAAAAACTTCGAGAAAGCGTAATTTGTATTTGACATTGAATTTTTTTTTTAAATCATTAGTACTTCCAATTATACGTGATTACTGTAATTGAACAAACTATTCAATTAAGCGGGTTCGGATAATTGGTTCCTCGGTTAATTGAACGAAAATTTGTGCAAATTTTGATGTGCAATTAACCGAAAAATACTGTATATAATTATTCCCTTAACACTAGATTGCCGAAGGCAGTCATTTTGACCGTTTTTCAATTTCAAGTACAAAAACAATTGTGTATATTATGACCCAGCTTTTTAAAATTTGGTGACTTTTTGTACCACATAGAACTACGTTTATTAATCACAGTAGCTTCTTCCTCCCCTCTTTCATTCCCCATATTCACATGTGCTATACCTATATCGCCTAAAAGCGGTCATTTTGACCTTTTGTGAAATATTAAATAATCAAACTATGTTTATTATTGTATAAAGTACATTTCTTATATGACCAGATCAGTACAACAACATCGAAACCCGTTTGCCACTCTAGAAACACAAACGTACATACAAATCGGGAAAAATAAATTTTATATATCCAGTCGATTTCACTCTTAGAGTAAAGACTTCCTATTTTTCGAACATTTTGTCCGCGCTCTTATTTTTCAAAAGGGGAAACTCGAGAGCCCTACCACCAAAAACAAATAATAACATCGTTTTGTATGATTGTAAATAATGTAAAAAATATTAAAAAATAAGTTTAAAAAATATTCTTTACACAATAAAAATTCTTTCAGAATGAAGTCATTATAGGTATATAAAAAATTCCCGTCTTTCTAGTGTTAAATATGGATATGTTCCTACTTGTTGGAAGAAGTCTTATATAATACCCTTACACAAGTCTGGTAGTCTAACAAATGTCTCGAATTATAGAGGAATTGCAAAATTAAGTGCTATTCCAAAATTGTTCGAAAAGTTAATTAAGACCGTTATTTCACACAGAATTCAACCCTTGTTAAGTCCATATCAACATGGTTTTCGTAGTGGTCTTTCAACTATTACCAATCTTATACACTTTACTTCTACTGTGATAAATGGATTTGTTCAGCGTAAACAAACTGATACAATTTATACAGACTTTAGTAAAGCTTTTGATAGGGTTAACCATAAACTTCTACTTTATAAATTAAATCATATTGGCTTTAGCATAAATTTGGTAAATTGGATTTCATCGTACTTACAAAATAGTACACAGCTAGTTTTGTTTGAGGGATGTCTTTCAAAATCGATTAATGTTCCATCAGGTGTTCCGCAAGGAAGTCACCTAGGTCCGATTCTGTTTCTATTGTTTGTAAATGATTTGCCAAATTCTGTATCGCATTCCAAATTGTTAATGTATGCAGACGATGTCAAGTTGTTCATTACCCATCATTCTGAAAAGCAAGCTGATTTACTCCAGCATGATTTAAATAGCCTATTTCGATGGTGCAGCCTAAATTGTATGGACTTGAATTTATATAAATGTAAACATATGTGTTTTTCTAGAAATTCTTTCTCGATAAGACATTACTATATTAATGGTTCGGTTTTATCAACTGTGGATTCTTTCGTTGATCTTGGTATTCTAATGGATCCAAAATTAAATTTTAACAATCATGTTATATCTATGGTAAATAAAGCCTATGGTGTCTTAGGATTTATAAAACGGTGGGCCAAAGAATTCTTGGATCCATATATAACGAAACAACTATTTACGTCTCTTGTTAGACCTATTTTAGAATATGGTTCTGTTGAATGGGATCCCCAATATGCAATATATTCCGATAAAATCGAATCCGTGCAGAAACAATTTTTACTTTTTGCACTGAGAGGATTACATTGGAATAGTAGTTTTCTGTTGCCATCTTATGCTAGAAGGTTAAAATTAATTCGTTTGCCTACATTGAAAAGTAGACGTATTATGTTGAATACTATGATGGTACTAAAAATATTAAATGATAATATACCTTCGGATTTCCTAATTTTGTTCTATTAGAATAAATGTTCCTGTCCGATCTAGTAGACACTATCAACTGTTATATGTAGACTTCCACCGCACGAATTACTCTATGGGAGATCCTCTTAGTAAAATGTGTATTGACTTTAACTCTGTATACTCTAATGTAGATTTTTGCTTGAGCGTAGAACAAATAAAATCTAATATTAGTCGCCCCCTCGGTCGGCAGGGGTGGGAATGAGAGGCGTGGGAACGTCGAAAAAAAGAGACTACCTTCTGTAATTATCCCATGACCTAAAACAAAATAATCTATTATAAAAATTTCAATCCGGATTTGGAAAAAACTGTTCGTGCGAAACAATATTTAACTATCGTTGGAAACGTATTTGGTAAAAATAAAAAAATTATTGGCTAAATGTCTAGACTTCAAACGTGCATTTGAAATGGTGGACAAAAATATCCTATTAAATAAACTTTACGCTATTGGAGTGCGGAATGTCGAACTAGAGTGGTTTAAATCATATCTATCCGCAAGAACACAGGTTACGAAAGTAAATGGAATAATATCTAGACCTAACCACAACGATTATGGTGGGCCCCAAGGATCGATCCTGGGTGCTATTTTAATTTACATAAATGATATGCCGAATATCCTGAAAAATAGTGAAATAGTCCTATACGCTCATGACACTTTGATATACCCAGAAGGAGATTCAGATGAAGAATGTCACGACAATCTAGCTTACTACATTGGAAATATGAATAAATGGCTAAAAATAAACATGCTAAAGCTAAACGACAAAAAACAAAAATTTTGGAATTAAATGTAATTAAACCTTTAAATTTTGTAATTAATGGTAAAAAGTAGACAGGAATGCCTATTTCTGATTGGCTGTTATGTTGATTTTGAAGTATTGCCATATAATTTTGCTATATTTACTAGATTTGCGTTCCCGATCTTTTCAAATTATTTTGTACTCTGAGAGCGATTTTGAAATGTTTCTCTTTTACTAGATTTACTATTAAAAAGTACTGAAGTACATGGTCTGCAGGTATGGTCCGTGTGACGAATTTTTAGGTTTTCGACTGTCAAAAAGTTGTAAACGCCGAAAACGTCATATACTTGTATAAAATGTAATAAATGTAGTAAACGTCATTTGTATCAATATTATCAGCATATACAGTTATGCCATGTACAGACGAGCGTTGTTCGCTCTCTCATTCGTTGTTCGACCCTTAATTATGAAGTAATTACTTAGTTCCCCATACAAAATTGTCTGAGCGAACACCGACTTTTGTACGTTGTTCAATTCAAATCACTCTCTGAATAACCAAGAAATGTGTCCCATCCCTAACAATTGAGAGTATTTATCGAAAATAAATTAATTTTGACAGCATGAAAATATCTATAAAATTTTCAAACTTTTTCAGTAAAATTACAAATGATGAATGAAAAGTAAAAAATTGTCTAGTTTTTATATATGCAGCAGGATGTACATTTTGTTATCTACATAATGCAATATGCATTTCTTTTCCCTTGGTTCTAATTAGCGTACAAAACAAGAAACAAATGTGGGGCAACTCAAACAAAAAATTCTCCAAATTTTTATATGCGACAGTATGTGACATTTGAATTGAGAAAATATAAAAATGTATGAAAACAACAATATTACAGAAAAAAAATGGAAAACATTAATGAAAAGTAAATAGATATGGGTTCATACTATAGTCAGGAGAAAGAGAATTATCTTTTCTCTTTAGATCCCTGTGTAATTCACTAAAGCATGTTACATTTTTGTTGTAAAACAAGAAACAGAAAGTTTGAAATAAAAAACTCTGATGACATGAATTATGAATAGTGTTGTATGAACGGGTTAATTCATGTACGTAATTCTGAGAGCGAACTACGTTGTTCGAATGCTCGTCAGAACATGGTATTATTTTCAAGAATATATATTATTTTTACATGTATCTGACTATTCCTTACTAGAACTGATAAAAATTTCTATTTTTTTTTTTGTTTGAGGAGAAAATTTTGAAATTTTATATGGATTTGAGTAAAGCATGCGTAATTTCCAAATTGATTAATGGAAATAGCTATTTTGTCAAAAACTTAATGGTTTTGGGTAGGTTTCCGACGTTTCTGACGTATGTATTATACGTCGGAAATGTATGTCATTTACGTCACTTTTTCTGACAGGCCATCTCTGATGGTCTGTATGTTTGTTTACGTTTTGTACAAATATTACACCATGGCATGAATTAAATGTCATATCCAATTACATTCACATTTGGTGTAAACATATCATTAACCTTGGTCAATGTGTTTCTATTGTGAATGGACAGTCAATCAGCTGTTACGTACATATGATTCAATGCGATTTTTGTTTTTGTTTAAATTTTTAATATTTTGTAGGAATCGTTTGAAGCCGGTGTATAGTTTTCACCAATGTTATTACTTAAAAGATCGAAATTTTTAAATTATGCAACTCAAATATTCATTCAAAGATATAACTCTACAGAAGTAAGAGTACGATTTGCACCTAGTCCAACTGGTATGTTCTTGCGGGCATGATTGTTTTTCTGTTATGTGATTTAACATTTTACATTTTTTCTGCAGGATATTTGCATTTGGGAGGACTTCGAACTGCTTTGTATAATTATTTGTATGCCAAGCATAACAATGGCCGTTTCCTGTTGCGGATTGAGGATACAGATCAAACACGTCTCGTGCCTGGAGCCATGGAACGTTTAATCGAAGATTTGCAATGGTCTGGCATAGAAATTGATGAAGGACCCGGTTCAAAGGCGCCGGGTAACTATGGCCCTTATATACAAAGTCAACGTACCAAAATATATTTGTAAGATTGATGTTTTTATTGGGGGATCTTCTGTTTTAAAACACATTTTCTTTTTTTAGAGACCATGTTCAAGTTTTGCTTGACAATGGTTCGGCTTATCGTTGTTTTTGTACAGAACGAAGATTGGATTTGCTGCGAAAGGAGGCTTTACGTACTAGACAAGTACCAAAATATGATAATAAATGTCGTCATCTTACACAAGACCAGATTGATGAGCATTTAGCTAAATCGACACCGTATTGTATTCGTTTTAAGCTAAACGATTATGAGGAGCCGCTTAATGATTTAATTTATGGCCCAGTACATCACAATGTTAGTCAAAATGAAGGAGATCCAGTTATTGTGAAATCTGATCAATTCCCAACCTACCACTTTGCCAATGTTGTCGATGATCATCTAATGAAAATCTCACATGTCTTTCGTGGTGTTGAATGGCAAATATCGACAACAAAACATTTACTTTTGTATAGGTAAGAAAGTGGTCCAGGTGATGTAGTTCATAATTGGATTTATTTGAAAAACTTATTATTTCAGAGCCTTTGGTTGGCAACCACCAGAATTTGGTCATTTACCACTTCTGGTTAATGTAGACGGGACTAAATTAAGTAAACGCCAAGGTGATATAGGTATTCAAAATTTCAGGTAATTACACAATGGTTTTGGATATTAATTAATTGGGTAAAAAATAAATAAAAATAATTTTAAATTATATTGTTTTTTATTTAATTTATCTTACAGAGATAAAGGCTACTTTCCAATAGCCTTGTTAAATTATGTTGTCTCAGCTGGTGGTGGTTTTCCTCATGAACAATTTTCGAAACCAAAAGTTTATACATTATCAGAACTTTCGGAAATGGTAAGTGGAATTGGTTTTTTTGTTGTTCTTCTCGAGATATTAACAAATGTCATTAAATTTAGTTCGACATTGAAAAAGTCAATTCTCACCCAAGCCGTCTAAATCCTGAACTTCTTGATGAATTTAATCGTTTACAAATCGAAGAATTGCTAAAGTCTGAAGACTCGGCAAATGACTTGGTGAAAATGGTACAAAATTTGGTGCAAACTACATATCCTTCGGAGTGAGTATAACATCTAAAACTGTATTTTCTACTTACAGAACATTAATGTAATATGGTGGCTCAGAGGGGATTTCTTTGTCACAAGCATACGTGAGAGAGCCTTATATGTATAGAAGATATTATATACATGTCTTAAATAGTTTTCAATGAAGTTCTTCTAGGTTATTTCTTTCAATAGAAGTTCTTCTATGTATAGAATATCAATATATGACTAATTCTACATATATGACGAATTTGAGGAATATATGAGGAATTATGAAGCAATATTCGTATCGAAGACATATAAAGAAATGGTATACAGACGTTCTTCCTTATATAGATGGTTGACTACGCATAATAGACTTATTGGATTCCATATTTGGACTATTTATTTATTAAAAATATAAAAAGTAAAAACACACATTTTGTATACCCTCCACCAAGAGGTGGATATTCAAAGTAACTGAAATCGGTGATTTTATTTTTATATGGAGTATGAAGAAACTTTCTATTTTTTTTTAACTTGTAATTTAAATTACAATTAATTATATATTACAGTAGTACAGTCCTTCTAACCACCTATATCAGGCCCCATTCCGAGAAAACCCAATAAATCCTAATTATAAAATTCTGACCCCAAAATAATTCTATATCGTTATTTTTATTTACATTTTTGTAGAAAAAATCTCGATCTTAATACAGCACATATTCGCAATATCCTCCATTGGTCATCAAAACGATTAACATTTATAAAAGATTTGACCTCGCCAAAATTGAGTTTCCTCTGGGTGAAGCCGGCAAATTTTCAACTCGATGTTATCAGTAAAGGTAAAGATATAGGATAGGAACTTGAAGCAAGTATCTTAAGAAAAGAACAAATTTGATTTCCCTTTCAGAACAACAGAACAAACTATTGGATACTCTTAGAAAGGAAGATTTTGCAAAGGATCACTTAAATACTGTCCTAAAGGATTATAGCAAACAAAATGGTATCAAATTTCCTATACTTATGAAATCTTTAAGATCTGCTTTAAGTGGTTTGAAAGTAAGTTAATTTCTAATACTAATAAATAAAAAAGATAACTTCCATTTTTTTTTTTACTTTCACAGGAAGGACCTGGTGTGGCTGAAATGATGGAAATTTTGGGTAAGAAAGTGGTATTGGAACGACTTGCAGATGCCATGGCTTATTGTGAAAAATCACCAGAGAAACGAAAAGTAACTGTCTAGTAAATTAGTTTCTCTAGGTTGTTCATATTGTTAATGTGTGAATAAAAAATTATTATGTTCTAATATGTCCTCACAAAACAAGATAGTATTCTGTTTTCCAAAAGACGTGAATTTTCACAGAAGCATTATCTTTTATTTTTTAATGAATAGGGGTTTTGTGTAACTGTTAAGCTTAAAACGATATTGTATAAAATTGTAAAAAATCAAAAGTAAAAATAAATAAGAACATAAAGTAAATGCCAATGCCATTGGGAGTTGATCATAACAAAGGGAACATGTGATTTATTTAATGCAACAATTGGCTAATTTGCTTGATAATTTTTCTCCCTCGGGAGTCAAAAGGAAATTATCCTTCCATACAGCTAAACCGTCATTGTTGGTTTTAAAGTCCACAGATAGTTTTTCCCACACCTTCTTTTTGGGATTTAATTGTTCATCAGGTTTACCACTGAAGCCCTCAAATGCTAAACGACTGCCGGGTGCAGCTGTGGCTGGGACAATGATGGGTTCCACAACAGTATGATCCGCACTGGAAACAACAAATATGTTATCACTGTGATTTATAATTTACAAACTAAATGAAATCTACTAAACTCACTTTGATGTACACAAAACCATGCCCTCAGACAAGATACCACGCATTTTGGAAGGCTTCAAATTACACAAGACAGCTACCAAACGTTGATCGAGTTCTTCAACGGTAACAAATTTAACTAAGCCACTGATGATGGTACGTGGTTGTTCTTCAGCCAAATCAATTTTCAAGACATATAAAGTATCAGCATCAGGATGACGTTGAACTTCAATAACTTTACCCACACGAATGTCCAAACGATGGGGACCATCTTCTTCAGGTGCAGCAGCATTGGCGGCATTACCACCCTTGGTTTTAGTGGGTGGAGGGTATGCGGCAGCACTCAATTTCCTAGTTAAAACGAAATAAATATCAATTCCCTCTTCTCTAAGCAGAAATTTTAACTTACTGAAGTTCTGGTGATTCGAATTCCTTGCGAATAGGTTCCAACAATTTGTTGATATATTTTTCAACGGTAGCCTTAAGATCAGCTGGATGCAATTTATTATCGGCAAAGTATTGCTCCAAGTCGGCATAATTATTGAATGTAATATCACCACCATTCTCTTCGGAACGATTGATTTCGAAGCCTTCACCTTCTTTGAACAAAGAGAACAAAACATGTTTCACAAATGACAACAGACCATTGTCGGTGATATTGCCAGGTTCACAGAAAGCCTTCTTCAACTTCTTCTTAACATTAGCGGGTGAATCGAGTAAATCGATTTTAGAATCTTCTTCGGACGATGACATTTTGCCACCAGCCAAACCGGGTACCATAGGATTCATGAAATGTATACGTTTTTCATAACCCAACTGGGGCAAGTATTTTTCTGAGAATGTAAAGATTTTCCGTTGATCGACACCACCGAATTGAGCATCAACCTTAAGGTATTCTTCATCCAAAGCCTGAAGACCGGGATAAAGGAGACCCGACAACAATGGATATTCGATTTGTTTGACAACTTCAGCACCGGCTTTTTTAGCATCGTGTTGAGTCACCACCGACGATAGTCTGTACACATCAAGGGTATATTCTTTCGAAAGTTGATAGTCGGTTCCCTTAACGAACTTTAGTTTTTCCAAAGGCACTCCAATAGAGGACAACATAGCCTTGATAACAGCTTCATAGTACTTTGTACGCAATTCCAACAAAGACCATGGTGCCTTCATGTTATCCAAGTAGGCATGCAAATCGGCAAAAAGAATTGTGACCTAAAATAAAAGAAAGAGTAAATAGAACTGAAATGGAAACACATCAAATAAAAAGATGTATTCTGATCGCATACACGTGAGGCTCTATAATGGTTCCTTTTTTAACTACTATTTCGAATAACAAATTTCGATGCTTGAAATCTTTCTTGATGTAATCCCCGAAATGGTTTAATGTAACATGTCATGGGTCCGGTACCTCTGATTAAAAATAAATATGTATATATTGTTTGCGGAATCCTTTCTTTCTGATAATAGACAAACTTCACATTCCCATGTTTTTAAGCCTTGTTAACATACATAGTTTCTTACCTTTCTAAAAATGTTTATGACTCATGTTTATACAATTATATTTGTTTTCATTAAAAATTATAAACAAATAGCTTTCTTTTATTGAGAATGGAAAAAGCTACACAAATGTGACCAGGATCATCTCTAATGCCATTTAAAAGGGTAAAGGCTATAGCCAGGATCTCGCACACGTATCAAAAAATCTGATTAAATAGGTAATTTACTATACCCAGTAAACCACCCATCACTGTGTCCACGATACGTCGCTTTACAAAACAAAACTTTTATTTTTATTATAGACTCACTTCACATCCTGCTTTCAAGAAGTCGGCAATCTTTGACATCGGCACAAAATAGGCTACATGGGGTTTACCGGTAGTGGCTGTGCCCCAGTATATTTTCAAGTCGCGTTCCTTCAATATCGTATTGAGTTTATCTTCACCCAAGACTTCTTGAAGATTACGGGTAATCAGGGTTTTCTTCTCCTCTGGACTTAGTGTCGTCATTTTGGTCAACAATTAAAGCAAAAAATGCCAGGAGTCACAAAACAAAATCTATGGAAACCGAACCGATGCAACTTTCGAAAACGTGGACAAATATTCGATGAGTGTTATGACAGCAGTGAGTAAAATGTCATATTGACATGAATAGAGAAAGGTTCATTTTGAAATGGCTCCTTTAAGTTTGACGTGTGGCATGGAACATATGTTCGCCATATGTTCGTCTAAATTATTTTTAACGTTAAATATTTTTTAAAATTCGTTAAAAAAGTTAATTTAATAAAAAATTTAAATGTTATTAATAATTAAAATGTTAAAAAACATACACTACGAATCATCGATAGCCAGGCCTTCCCGTATTAAATATCTTGATGTTCGTAACATAATTGTGGCCTCTAGATCAACCCATGGTATAATAATAAAAGGTAACAGCAAGTGTTGTTGTACAAAAAACGATACAACAACCACATGGAAATTTGTTGTTGTAAGTTCTACTAGTGTCAACTCATTTGACAGAAAAATGTAAACAAACAAACAAATTATCATCAAATTATTTTTATTTTGAAAATGGAATATTTTCGAATCCTCAAAATAAAAATTGAAAAAAATGAATGAAAATCTATCAAATTTATATTTCTATCGCTTCCACATCTTTCCTTTAATTGAGCCATTGCCATATATATGTGTAACACATATGACAATGCTGGGAATAGCGAGTAATTCCTTCAAGAAAGATTTGCTTCCTCAAACTTTCCCAGCAGGCAGATTGAGTAAATTGAATACGGGAGCACATTAATAAAGAACAATTTCAAATTGTATGCGTTCCCAATTTTCCTGTTGGGTGATTTTTAAAAACATAATTTGTCAAATTTATATTGACACTAGTATTACGTTGGAATCAAATCAGCTGGGATTTGCTGTTACCTTTTATAATAGTACCATGAGATCAACCAGTGAAAAACCGACAAAAATAATTTATTATGGCAGAAGAACATACATATGGTCTGTTCCAGTACTTTTTTGGTAGTAAAGCTAGTAAAAGGGAAACATTTCAAAAAAGCTCTCCAGAGTACAAAGATTTTGAAAAGTTCAGGAACGCAAATCTAGAAAATATGCCAAAATTAGATGGCAATATTTCAAAATAAACATAACAACCAATCAGAAGTTAGCATTCCTGTTTACCATTTTTACTCGGACAAATTTTTCTAGTAAAAAGTTTACAAAGAGAACGCCATTTTGTTTTGTGCTCTCTTAAATTTGATTCAATGTTTTACCAGTTTTGTGGGTTCGGGAACTGCTTTCGAGTAAAAAGTAGCAAAAAATGAGTGAATTCTTTTAGGTTCTGGAATATTGATTTGCATTCCAAATTTCAATTTTTAGCTCTTTTCGTTCACATGCTACGAAATTGTACAAAATGTAGTACATTTTAGTAGAAAAACCTTTTGGTGCATCTATCTACCGTCCATCAATGACTCCCAATCCAAATTTCAGAGTTCCAGCTCCACCGGTTCGCCAAATACAAATGGTAACATATTTACACCTATTTTGTACTTTTCCTTTCGTTCTAGTACGAATTTCCCAAAACACAGCCTTATCTGACACCTTGGGACTATGAGTGACCCAAAATTTCAAGGTTCTAGGTTCAGCCGTTTCGTCGGGGCATTGATGAATCGTTTAATCAATCACTACTCTTTTATAAATATAGTATAAATGGAAAATATTGACCACCACTAGAAGAAGTGGATAAATGGGTCTCACCTTAGGTAAAGATAATAGCTTGTGCAAAGTTTGGTTCAAATCGGACATATCATTCGCCGAATATTGGATTCATAAATATTGAAAATGTTGACCATTTGTGGGGCAGGTACCAGAAGGAGTGGACCAATGGGTCTCATCTTTGGACTTATTCTAGGCTTGGGCTGGTGTTGTGGTGGTGTCAGAAGGAATGGACCGATATTCCCCATCTTCGATGATGAAATTTTACGATATGCAAAGTTTGGATGAAATCGGTTACTTCCTTCGAGAGTTATCGTAGGTACCAGCCGGCCAGACAGACGGATGGACTTTAGTAAATCGACTCCAAATTTTCCGAAACGGATTATGTCCAAAGAATCATGGTGTCTAATTACTATTTCTACGACGCACGTCATGGTACAATTATAAAAGGTAACAGCAAGTCCCAGCTGATTTGATTCCAACGTAATACTAGTGTCAATATGAATTTGACAAATTATGTTTTTAAAAATCACCCAACAGGAAAATTGGGAACGCATACAATTCGAAATTGTTCTTTATTAAATGTCCTCACGAATTCATTTTACTCAATATGCCTGTTGGGAAGTTTGAGGAAGCAAATCCTTGTTCATTGAATAACTCGCAATTCCCTGCATTTTCATATGTGTTACACATATAAGTGGCAATAGATCAATTATAGGAAAGTTGTGGAAGCGATAGAAATATGAATTTGATAGATTTTCATTTAATTTTTTCAAAATTTATTTTGAGGATTCGAAAATATTTTATTTTCAAAATAAATATAATTTATTTGTTTGTTTACATTTTTCTGTCAAACGACGTTGACACTAGTATAACTTACAAAAACAAATTTCCATGTGGTTGTTGTATCGTTTGTTGTACAACAACACTTGCTGTTACCTTCTATTATTATACCATGGACGCACGTTTTCGTCGTATCAAAGTGTATATAGCCCCATAAGTGTATAAATATAGGTGTCATTCTTGGATAGAAACGTACATACATGCTAAATTTCGTATCGATGGTCGAAAACTGCGGTCTGTATTTTGTTTAAAAATCGTAATGATAGACGGACGTATACATATAACTAGACCATCACAGTTTGTCGAAAGTTTGATCTAGGACCAATATACCCTCAGCGTAAATTAACTTAGAAAAATTGGTACTGTACACCTTTATACCCTCATGTGATACAGTACAATTGTTTTCATTTTAAAACACTGAAACTCACACACAAAATGTATTCAAAAATAATCTTAAATAAGAACCGTTCTTATTGGACGTCGTTATTTACCCCGTTCCTATTGTGAATGCCCGAATCAGCTGTTTGAATTTCATAACTCAGCGTTCTATGTTTACATGTCATTGTGAATGTTTGCAAATTTCACAACATCAACAAAAACATTCAACACGTTTTTTTGGTCTTAACGTGCATACGGTTTTGTTTTGTTTTCGCAAAGTTTATCCGCGCTGTCCAGTATTAAGAACCCGTGGTGTACCGGTTTCGTGCGTGATACATATTTATTATAAACCCAATATTTTAAGTGTTTTCTTTTTCTTATCGCTGTTTGTTTGAAAAATCATTGCAAAATGCCCGTTGTCGATCTGTCCGATTTGGTAAAATTACAAAAGAATATCGAACTTGTGCGAAATATTTGCATTCTGGCCCATGTTGATCATGGCAAGACAACTCTAGCTGATTCCTTGGTGGCCAGCAATGGCATTATATCTCAACGTATGGCTGGGAAGCTGCGCTATCTGGACAATCGTCAAGATGAACAGGAACGTGGTATAACCATGAAAAGTAGCAGCATTTCGTTGTACTACCAAAGTTTGGGAAATCAAAGGGATTTTCTTATAAATCTAATTGACTCGCCGGGCCATGTGGATTTTTCCAGTGAAGTTTCTACGGCGGTACGTTTGTGTGATGGTGCAATTGTTGTAGTCGATGTTGTGGAAGGTGTTTGCCCACAGACTCGTGCCTGTTTGCAACAGGTCTATGTTGAACAATTGAAGCCGGTATTGGTACTGAACAAAATCGATCGTTTAATTTTGGAAAAACAAATGACCCCATTGGATGCATATTTTCACATCATGCAAGTTCTGGAACAAGTTAATGCCGTGTTGGGTAGCATATTCGCTTCGGATGTATTGGCCAAGGAGGATATTAGTCATAAAGACAATTATGAATCGGCTTTAGAGGATAGTGATGATTCAATGTTGTATTTCAATCCGGCTGCTGGTAATGTTGTATTTTGTTCTGCCTACGATGGTTGGGCATTTAGTGTACGAGATTTTGCTGTCACCTATGCGGAACGTTTGGAAATGTCGGCAAATGATTTGGAACAGGTGTTATGGGGTGATTACTACTATAATGCCAAGAAAAAATGTGCTGCACCCGGTGCCCAGGAAAAGGCCAAAAAGCCTATGTTTGTACAATTCATTTTGGAGAATATTTGGAGTTTATATGACATCATTGCTGTGAGAAAGGATAAGGAGAAAATCCCAAGTGAGTGAAAAAATTTTTAAAAATTTTCTAAATATCTAAAAATGAGATATATTGGAACAACTCTAGTTTAGTAAAAACTATTTTTGAAATTGAAATTTTTTCCAGAGGAAAGTATTTTTACCCTAATTATGGGGATACCTTTTTTCTTGGGGGACGTACCCGGTTACCCGGTTATTTGACCCGGAAGTTCGGGCACGGGTACCCGGTTATATCCGGTTCTACGGATCCGGTTAATATAAAATGGGTATCATTTTAAAGGTTATACCTTTACCTTGTCATTGACTGGGTTTTGACCCCCGATTTTTTTGAAAAACTCCCTAAAAGTCGAGTTTGGGTCCATTATAGTCCCCCTCCAACCCAGTCTCAAATGATAGACCACAATTTGCCCTTTCTAAATTGGTGCGATATGTGGCTGTATCTCTTGTGGATCAAAAGTTATGGGCCTTAGAACCCTATAAAAACAAGGAAAATCTTTCTACATGACAGAATCTTCTTTTAAATTGCATGGTGTTTTTTGGGTGACCGGCCTTTGGCCGGGGATTTACCACTTTCTCCTATGGACAGATGCCAACGCCGGCTACGCGACAGAACCTCCTAAATAGAATATTTTTTGTGTAGACGACCTTCGGCCGGGGATTTAAGACTTTCTCCTATGGACAGATACCAGCACCGGCTACGCGACTGAATCTCTTGTTAAATGGAATATTTTTCTTAATGACCGGCCTTCGGCCGGGGATTTAAGACTTTCTCCTATAGATAAATGCTAACACCGGCTACGCGACAGAAACTCCTTCTAAATAGAATATTTTTTTGTGTAGCCGGCCTTCGGCCGGGAATTTTACGACTTTCTCCTATGGACAGATACCCACACCGGCTATGCGACAGCCGTTTTTGTAGGGTTCTAAGGCCCATATCTTTTGATCCAGATACAGCCACATATCGGGATTTAAGACTTTCTCCTATAGATAAATGCCAACACCGGCTACGCGACAGAAACTCCTTCTAAATAGAATATTTTTTTGTGTAGCCGGCCTTCGGCCGGGAATTTAAGACTTTCTCCTATGGACAGATACCCACACCGGCTATGCGACAGCCGTTTTTGTAGGGTTCTAAGGCCCATATCTTTTGATCCAGATACAGCCACATATCGCACCATTTTGAAATGGGCAAATTGTGGTCTATCATTTGAATCTGGGTTGTAGGGGGACTATAATGGACCCAAGTTCGACTTTTAGAGAGTTTTTCAAAAAAATTGGGGACCAAAACCCATTTTTTGACTATATCTGAGATAACCCCATCATATTACCACTCAATGGAAAGGTATTTTTATAACTTTTAAAATGATACCCATATTATATTAACCGGATCCGTAGTACCGGATATAACCGGGTACGTCCCCTAAGAAAAAAAGATATCCCCGTGGAAAAAATTTCAGAAAAATCTGATCGAACTTCCGATATATTTTGGTTTAAATGGGTCAAATAACCGGGATTAACCTGTGAAATTGGGTTACAAATTAAAAAAAAACTATATACATTTTTGTTTTATGTCTAGTTTAAAGCCCCCCCGTTTCAAAATTTTTACCGCATCTACCTCTTGGGGCCTGATAACAACGGTATACATTTTCCTTTGGTACAAATTTAGAGCGTTTGAACTCCTGATTAAAAAACAGGAAAAAAAGTGTTAGCCGGTGTTGCCGACAGATAAATACTTCCAGCCTATGGTTTGCGGAGGTCTTCGGAATTACGCACAGGTTTTATTATTCGCTTTACCGAAAGTATGTTTTTACCAAAGAGTTTTATGATTTTATTCAATTTGCTTCAATTTAATAAATTTTACAAGTTTATAAAATATTGATCCTTTCTGGGGGAGGACTTGATCTAGGTTTTGTAAAGATAATAGAATCGCCTAATATTGCATTTATAAATATTGAAGATGTTGGCCCTTTTTGGGAGAGGTTCCAGAAGGAGTGGACCAAGTTGTCAGATTCAACTGCGCTTGGTAAATTAATAGATTTTACAAAGTTTGGTTCAAATCGGATAGTCCGTTCGCATGATATTACAAAATAAACTTTTTGAAAATGTTGTGGGGAAGTGCCTGAATGAGTGGACCAATTCGTCTCATCTTCGAATTTGATCTAGGCTTGGTAGAGACCATAGGTTGTACAAAGTTTGGTTCAAATCGGATAGTCCGTTCGCATGATAATACTTGACTATTATATGGAGGGAGTACCAGAAAGAGTGGACCGATATTCCCCATTTTCGACCTTGAACTAAGTCAAACTGTTTCCACGACAGAGGGGTCTACAATCCGAAACGACGCGGCCAATGTCTGTCAGCTCAGTCCATTGTGTAAAAGCAATAGGGCTGCTACAACAACAACAGACAGACAAAGGGACGGACAGACATTTGTAAATCGGCTTCAAACTGTATTAAACGGATTTCGTCCAAAGAAAGATGGAGTCTAAAACAAATATTTCGACGAGGCACATTTTTCCCGTATCAAAGTGAACATTCCGATATATGGATTACCATCTGTCCCTGAGGAAAGTCTTAAATCACTGGCCGAAGGCTGTCTATCCACAAACACTGTTCTAATTAAAAGGAACAGGCCGAAGGCCAGCTATCCACAGATACTATTCTAATTAAAAAGAGGGTATGTCGCTTAGCCGAAATTGCCACCTAAAATACCGGTTACATGTGGTAAAAAAACTCAAAACGATCCAAGAGGGGACCTAAATTAGACGCGTTTCATATATAGAAAGAAACTATACTGATCCTCATCAGTTCCCATAGTTTCTTGTTGGGATATTCTCCCCAGAAGCTATTTATTCCTTCGATTTGTCATAGGTAGAAGTTTTAAACTCCCCAAAAGGCGGACTAATTACAGAGAAAAGGCGGACAAATTACAGAGGAATTTGACATAGAAATCAATTTTAAATTTAAGAAAATTCTGCTTGTGTTCAATTAAGAACATCTTCTTCCTTTCCCTTCCTTATATGCTGGAAATGGACTTGTAACAGGCAACATGTAAATTTGGAATATCCAAAGTTAACTTTGGCGAAGGAATCTAAAGTTTAAAAAATTGAGTATTTACGAAACCGAAAACTATCCAAGGTTATCCATATTATGTTATTGTCCCCTGTCCATTAAAATGTTGCCTATACATCTCTACAAAATTGCGTCGCAAGTCATTGGTACATTTTATGGACGGCCACACCCTGGAACATGATCCACCTGTAAAATTGTGTTGACTTGTTCCGGTAATAATCTGTCTAAATAATATCCTTGGTAATAACCATCAACTCAGAATATGTTTCACACTGGCATAGCAACCTTAGCATTTTACTTCCTTAAATGTAATTTTCAAAAGTTTTTGATTAATTTCACATTTATTTTCTCGGTTGCATTCGTTTTTATATGTTCGATTTATACATTTTTAATTATTCGTTAATTTTCATAGAACGCGCGTTTTTTATACTACAAATTCACACGAAAGCCCACGTAATGAGATTTCCATTGATACCCATGAATTGTACTTGTTTGAGAATAAATATCTGAAATTGGAATATTGACCTGTGGACATGCTTGTCCGATAATATCCATTTTAACTCGGTATTTTGGTAAAATTAAATTCCTTCAATTTTGCATTTTTTTAATCGTGGAAGCTTTCAATATAAAATTTTAGTATAGATATGTGTATTTAGAACAATATTAACCCCATTTTAATTTTATTATTTTCTCATTTCAGTAATTGCCGAAAAGCTGGGTATTAAATTGCAGGCCCGCGATTTACGTCTGGCTGATCCAAAGGCACAAATTAAAACCGTTTTAGGACAATGGCTGCCAATTGATCGCACCATTTTAGAAATGGTTGTTAAGCATGTACCACCACCCAACACAATCAGTGATGAACGTGCTCAACGCTTGCTATATCCCGAAAATGCCGATATAAGCACTTATCCTCCAGAATCATTGGCTCTTAAAGAAGATTTAAAACAATGTAAATCAGATTCTGAAAATATCATTGTTTTCGTATCGAAAATGACACCGGTTCATGTACAAAGTTTACCACAAAATAAACCGAAACGATTGACCGAACAAGAATTACAAACGCGACGCGATGAAGTCCGTAAACGTATTGAAGAGCGGAAACAATTGGCCGCAGCTCAACAAGAATCGGTCGAAAATATAACCACCGGTGTTGAACAAATGACTACGGAAGAAAAGAAAATAGCACAACAAGAAGCTGACAAGGCGGAGGAGGAGAAAAGACTGGAAGAAGAAAAGCTAGAAGAGGAAAAACAAGAATTTGTTTTTATTGCCTTTGCACGTATCTTTAGTGGAACCTTAAGGAAAGGCATGAAGTTGTATAATTTGGCACCCAAACATGATCCACGAAAAGAAGAGTAAGTTTCGTCATTAAAGAAATTCTAAAATCTGTCTATTAAAATATATTTTATTCTTAAAGCTCCCTTTCCCTGGACTCACCCCATGTCAGCGAAGTAACAATTGGAGATTTATATCTATTTATGGGTGGTGAATTACAATCCTTAGATGAAGTTCCTGCGGGGAACATTGTTGGCATTGGTGGTCTCGAAAAAGATATTGTCAAGTCGGGTACTTTAAGCAACACCATGTACTGCACCTCATTTAGCGAACTGAGCATTATGGCTACACCAATTTTCCGTGTTGCCATAGAACCTGTAAATCCCTCGGATATACGGAAACTAGTTAAAGGCCTTAAATTACTCAATCAGGCAGATGCGTGTGTTCAGGTATCGGTAGAGCCGACTGGCGAACATGTTATTGCCACTCTGGGAGAAGTACATGTAGAGAAATGTGTACATGACTTAGAGGAAAATTATGCCAAAATCAAAGTAAATGTCTCTAAACCAATTGTATCATTCCGTGAGACTATTGTGCCTGAAGCTACTGTAGATATGGTCAATGAAGCAATTGTAAAGACTTCGGAAGATAAAGACGTCACCAAGAAAATTGCCACAATACAAACGCTGAATAAATTATCCACATTGCGTGTTATCGCATTACCTCTTCCACAAACTGTAATTGATATTTTGGAAAAATATCATACATTCTTCAAAGAATTATCGGCAACTAAATCATTGAACTCCTCAGAGAAGCATAAACAATTATTACAACAAATTAAAACACAACTTGTGACCGGTTTAAAAGAATTCGATGCAAAAGGACTAACTAATTTGACTACGGAACAATTAGTCGAACGTATTTGGTCTTTCGGTCCTCATCATTGTGGGACAAATATTTTACTAAACTTAAGTGATTATGAACATCCATCTATTTGGAATGTTATAGCAAAAACTTCGGAAGAGTGTTCAGATGTTCGTCGCGATTATAACAGCTCTTTTGTAAATGGTTTTCAATTGTCCACATCAGCTGGACCATTATGCGAAGAACCAATACAGGGTGTATGTTTTATGGTTCTCGAATGGTCGGTTGATACCAGTGACGATTTGAATTCCAAGGCTTATGGACCATTTTCGGGTAGATATATTATTTCATTCTTTACTAAATATGTGATGCGATTGTATTAAATATTTTTTTTATTTTAGGTCAAGTATTGACTGCATCGAAGGAAGTTTGTCGCATGGCATTCCAGAATCAACCTCAACGTTTAGTCAGTCCCATGTATAGCTGTAATATTGTGGTAAATGCTGAAGTTTTAGGTAAGTGCATACATTTTATTTAATTTTTATTTTACAATTTATAAAGATTCTATTATCATGTGCCCGTTAATAAATAAGCGGATAGCTTTACCATTTCAAGATCATTAGAACAACCGTTATCACATAATAAATTATTTGTTATAGCTGGTATGGTATGGTATTCCGTAGAAATAAGAAAATTCATCGCATTCATTATAAACTCAGCCTTATGGCTAATGAGGGTATATACACTTTGATACGGCAAAAATGTGTCTCATCGAAATATTGGTTTTATACCCAATGCTTCTTTGGACCAAATCCGTTTCAAACAATTTGAAGTTGATTTACAAATGTTATAACTCTCGAACGGAATAACCTATTTCATCCAAACATTGCACATCGTAATATTTCTTCCAAACTTAGTTTAATGTTCAAAATTGTCCTCAAAATTATTTTATAAAATCAGGCGAATACAAAGTTCGGACTACCCGATTTGTATAAGTCCGAATATACGACTCGTCGGAACCCTCCTTCTGATACCTACCCTACAAAGGGTCAATCTATATAAATTAAAGTTTAAAGTGATTGACTGACCGGCGCCCAGACGAAACGCCTGAATCTATAATCTTGAAATTTGTGGTCTTTCTTATTCCAAAGGTATTAGATAAGGCTGGGGTTTTGTAAATTCGTACTAACACTAATATCTAAAAATTACAAAATATGGTACCGATCAGTAGAGCTAGTACTCTGAAATTTGGATTGAGGGTCATCGATGGAGTGTAGGATAGATGCACCAAATGATTTTTGGAAATTCGAATAATAAGAATCTGAAAAGTACTAAAATGTACTAAATTTTTTAAAATTTCGTAGAAGGTGAACGTATAGAGCTAACAAGTTGAAATTTGAAATACGGATCAAGGTTGAGAAGTAGGGTCCACATAAGAAGTTGGTTTCGGAAGTCCACATAAGGAGTTGGTTTTGGAAGGAAACCACAAATTTAAATTTATTTTCAACAATTATTTATTTATTTATAAATAACCCTTTCCAAGTAATCCCCTTCATATAAAATCGGGGATTACTAACACGACCAAAAACGTTGAACTCAATTTTGCCCACACAATGTGTTCTCCTACTTCTTAATAAATAAAACTTATTTTAATAACTTATCAAATACGGTAACCCCGTTTTTCAAACAACTTTTCACAACCTCTGGTTGTGATGATCACAGGCAATGTTGTTGTGACAAGTTGATCGAAATTAGTTCCCGTTATCCCACTCTAGAGCACGTGGTTGGGCTTGCTATAAAAGGGAGATCAACGAGTAAAAAGGGACAGTCAGTGCCAGATCACGAAAGAAGACACATTCAGCTCAGGTGAGTTACACATTGAAAAAATTCTAATAACCGTCCTTGGGTACTTATTCAGGGACCCAAAGAAATCTTTCCATATCCTTGATTTAGTAGAATCCTTACTAAAGTACTTATCTCGGTCTCTTGCAGTAGAATCCTTCCGTATCCTTGCTCAACTACTTATGTAGGTCTTTTGCAGTAGAATCCTTTCGAATCCTTGCCATGGTATCCTTATATAGTACTTATTAAGGACTCTTGCAGTATAATTCTTTCGTATCCTTGCTGAGTAGAACCCTGTATCCTTGCTTGAGTACTTATTAAGGTCTCTTTCAATAGAATCCTTCCATATCGTTGCTTGAGTACTTATTAAGGTCTCTTGCAGTAGAATCCTTCCATATCCTTGCTTGAGTACTTATTAAGGTCTCGTGCATTAGAATCCTTCCGCATCCTTGCTTAAGTACTTATTAATGTCTCTTGTAGTAGAATCCTTCCATATCCTTGCTTGAGTACTTATTAAGGTCTCGTGCATTAGAATCCTTCCGTATCCTTGCTTGAGTACTTATTAAGGTCTCTTGCAGTAGAATTCTTCCGTATCCTTGCTTGAGTACTTATTAAGGTCTAGTGCAGTAGAATCATTTCGTATCCTTGCTGGAGTACTTATTAAGGTCTCGTGCAGTAAAATCTTTCCATATCCTTGCTTGAGTGCTTATTAAGGTCTCGTGCATTAGAATCCTTCCGTATCCTTGCTTGAGTACTTATTAAGGTCTCTTGCAGTAGAATCCTTCCGTATCCTTGCATGAGTACTTATTAAGGTATATTGTAGTATAATCCTTCCGTATTCTTGCTTGAATACTTATTAAGGTCTCTTGCGGTAGAATCCGTTCTTATCCCTGTTAGAGTACTTTTTATAGTCTCTTGCAGTAGAATCCGTCCATATCCTTGCTTGAGTACTTATTAAGGTCTCTTGCAGTAGAATCCTTCCGTATCCTTGTTAGAGTACTTTTTAACGTCTCTTACAGTAGAATCCGTCCATATCCTTGCTTGAGTACTTATAAAGGTCTCTTGCAGTAGAATCCTTCCATATCCTTGCTTGAGTACTTATTAAGGTCTCTTGCAGTAAAACCCTTCAGTATCCTTATTATAGTACTAATTAACGTCTCTTGCAGAAGAATCCGTCCATATCCTTGCTTGAGTACTTATTAAGGTCTCTTGCAGTAGAATCCTTTCATAACCTTGCTTGAGTACTTATTAAGGTCTCTTGCAGTAGAATCCTTTGGTATCCTTGCTTGAGTACTTATTACGGTCTCCTGCAGTAGATTCATTTCGTGCCTTTGCTTGAGTACTTATTAAGGTCTCGTGCAGTAGAATCCTTGGGAATCCTTGCTTGATTACTTATTAGGCCTTTTGCAGTAGAATTCTTTCGTATCCTTGCTTGAGTACTTATTAAGGTCTCTTGCAGTAGAATCCGTCCATATCCTTGTTTGAGTACGTATTAGCATCTCTTGCAGTACAATCCGTCTATATCCTTGCTTGAGTACTTATTAAGGTCTCGTGCATTAGAATCCTTCCGTATCCTTGCTTGAGTACTTATTAAGGTCTCTTGCAGTAGAATCCTTCCATATCCTTGCTTGAGTACTTATTAAGGTCTCTTGCAGTAAAACCCTTCCGTATCCTTGTTAGAGTAGTATTAGAATCCGTCTATATCCTTGCTTGAGTACTTATTAAGGTCTCTTGCTGTAGAATCCTTCCATATCCTTGCTTGAATACTTATTCGGGTCTCTTGCAGTAGAACTCTTCCGTGTACTTGTTAGAGTACTTATTAAGGTCTCGTGCAGTAGAATCCTTTCGTATCCTTGCTTGAGTACTTACTAAGGTCTCTTGCTGTAGAATCTTTCCATATCATTGCTTGAGTACTTATTAAGGTCTCGTGCAGTGAAACCCTTCCGTATCCTTGTTAGAGTACTTTTTAACGTCTCTTACAGTAGAATTCGTCCATATCCTTTCTTGAGTACTTATTAAGGTCTCTTGCCGTAGAATCCTTCCATATCCTTGCTTGAGTACTTATTAGGGTCTCTTGCAGTAAAACCCTTCCGTATCATTGTTAGAGTACAAATTAACGTCTCTTGCAGTAGAATCCGTCCATATCCTTGCTTGAGTACTTATTAAGGTCTCTTGCAGTAGAATCCTTCCATATCCTTGCTTGAGTACTTATTAAGGTCTCTTGCAGTAAAACCCTTCCGTATCCTTGTTAGAGTACTAATTAACGTCTTTTGCAGTAGAGTCCGTCCATTTCCTTGCTTGAGTACTTATTAAGGTCTTGCAATATAATCCTTCCATGTCCTTGCTTGAGTACTTATTAAGGTCTCTTGCAGTAAAACCCTTCCGTATCCTTGCTTGAGTACTTATTAAGGTCTCTTGCAGTAGAATCCGTCCATATCCTTGCTTGAGTACTTATTAAGGTCTCTTGCTGTAGAATCCTTCCTTATCCTAGCTTGAGTACTTATTAAGGCTTGAGTACTTATTAGGGTCTCGTGCAGTAAACCCCATCCGTACCCTTGTTACTGTGCTTATTAACGTCTCGTGCAGTATAATCCCTTGGTATCCTTGCTTGAGTACTATTTACGGTCTCCCGCAGTAGATTCATTTCGTATCCTTGCAGTAGAATCTTTGCGTATCCCGTAGTATAATTCCCCAATAGACCTATTTATTTGGAAAATCCGAATCCCAACTCTTGTGAGAGCACTTACCCAGGTCTCCAAATCCTAGTATCCCAGCATTTGCCCCACCAGGAGCACTTATCCAGGTCTCCACTTCGAAGGACGACTACGTTACCAATCAAATCTCGGACAGATGGCAATTCCATAGTAATCAGTAATAGCTTAAGTTTTCTTCGTGTATAAATAAATTTTTTACTGCAGTTCGTCTTCGGACGGCTGGCAATAAGGAGTTAATTACGCATACGGGCTTACAATGGCGCTGTGTTAAGTTTTCGCCACGTGTTTTATCTTCCGAACTGGACGAAATTATAGTTTATCATCGAATAAAAAAATTTGAGTGATTATAGATATTTTTAGGCGGTGTCTACATATGTGTGCTTGGTCCTATACCTTCTATTTTAAGTAGAAAGTGGATTAGTTGGAGAAGGAATTAAATAATAAAAAAGGTCGTACTGAATAAATATTATAAAACTTAACAACACTCGTCTTTTTTCTCTTTCGCAGAAGGGGAAATCTGTCGTTACAATGCCAGCGCATATTGGTAAAGCCGATAGGTTCTTTTTCGTTTACTCAAGTCCCTCTGCAATCGTAGCAAAAAGCTTTCCATTCATTGGTGTCTTCAATTTTGGGAAGAAGAAAAAATCGGCGATGACAATGTCGGTAAATATATTGAGACATGATAACGGTTTTTTATTAAAACTCACGCATAAGCTTCGATGTATGAGCTGATTCGTTATTATGGTTCAAAATAACTTCAAGGTAGTATTCCCTATGACCTTGTGGCAAAACCTTCTGATTTACTATGTCATTTAAGTGAGGAAACCACTTCAGACTTAACCGCACTTATCGAACTTTTGAAATTTCCTTTGTCCATTCCATTTATCTGTTATCTTCCCTTTATAAAGATCCCCCTTTTTATCATTAGATCAAAAATGTTTGCCATACAATAAAACAATATGGCTTTCCGCCAATGCCTATATACGGTCTGCGAGTAAGCGAATTCATAGAGAAAACTTATGTTTAACGTCAATTTTTTTCGCCGAGGCGAAAACAAAATTTTTCGCTTTAAATAGAAAACACAACACAAATTATAATTTGTAGGATAATTTACTTGAAAATCTTCTTTAAACTCTTGAAATAGTCCAAATGTGCTTCACAAAGACAATATAAATTAGAATTGAGTGTTGACAAAATAGTAATATTTTCGTTTTGACGTCTAACATATAATTTTGTATGTTTGTATAGGTTTCAAAATATGATTTGACAGCAAACTTTATACTCAGCTGTGCTTACTGTCCGACCTTATATAGGACTTGGCTTTCCCGAACATGAAATAATTAGCACTCAGTCCATATTTTTTATTGCTCTACATCATATTTCTTAACCACAAATTACCATGAATTTTAAATAATCCAAAAATGCAATTATTTTTAATTTGTGTTTTTTATTACAAAAATTTTCTCATTATATATATATATATATATAAATAATTAATTTATTACATATTATTAACTCGCTATTGCGGTTTTTTTCAAATTTGAGTTCTATTTAAGAGAAAAAAGTTAACTCTCACGTTTTTTTGTTTCTATGATTTATATTAATACCTAATAAATGCCGCTTAATAATAATTTATGTAATTTTTGATTTTAATTTTGTTGTTTATTTTTTTATATTAGAGTATGTGTGTATGTGTAAGAGTGTCCTAACGAAGGTCAACTCAGTTAAAATTTTCTATTTTACCACACCATATATTGAACATACTATGTATGTATGTAGTGTGTAAATATATGATATAATTTTTTTAGCATATACATGTGTATTATAATATAAAGTAACATAGATTGATAGTGTGAGTTTGTGGTCATGGTTATGTACGCATACAGTGGCTCAAAGTCAAAATCGGTTATTAAATATACACTTTTATGTATAAGGGAACTTGAAGCTGTAACAAAAATATTATCAAACTTGTTGACGAAGATCAACTTGGATAATATCTTGCTAATTTGATCCTTACTGTATTGTATCCAGCGCCGATTGAAGCCGTTCCAACATCAATGTAATCTGTTATATTTTGTAGTTGTAAAAGGGTTTTTTTTACAGTTGGCACTGTTTAAGGCCCTGTTTTACTATTGTACTTCGGAAGGGAACAGATCAAATACAAATCAGAACAAAAATGCGAATTTGAATCTTTAATATTTGTGAGTTGAGATAAACATTGTGCATGCCATATTAGGAGTTGAATTAAAACATTTTCAAAATAACACATTTCGACTTTGATCCACAGTACGTGCTGGGTGTATCTGAGTGTGGTTAAGTAATTATTACAAAATAAATAGCTTATTAAATACTAAAAACTAAATTTAATTATTAAATATGTTTCTTTTGTGTGTTTATAAATTTAGGTTTCGTTTCGTGATGTTTTTGTTTGTCAAATAAATGCATTCAAATAAATAAATCAACGAATTAATTAAATAATTTATAAATAATATCGAGTATAATTCAAAAAAATAAAAGAAAATAAAATTACAGCATTAATAACTAGGATTAATAATATCAAATTATTTAATTAATTCATTGCTATTTGTATAATAGTGTGTGTTTTTTTATATATTATTTGTTTTTCTTGTTTTTATAAAACAAATTAAATAAATGCTTAATAGAAGAATGTTTACTTAAAAATAAATTATATATGTCATATTAAGAATAGTTCTTCAGTGTGTATTCAAAATCTAGTTTCCGTTCGTTATTTATAAATATCTATTTTTATGTTTGTTTATATAATACCAATTTTAAAAAAAATTATTATAAATTTCATTTGTCGATTTCAGTCAAAGAAGTTTAGCTATGTCGAAAAAATCTCTAATATTTTTCTTACGTATATTTTCTACTATTGTTAATTGAATTATGAAAAATTCTATATAAATGCTACCTACACCCTGTTTGTTTTAGTATTCGTTTTAGTTCCCAATTTATTTTGTTGTGTTTTTTGTTTTATATTATGTTTTCATTACTTCAGGATTCACTCAAATTTGTGTTTAGTCCCACACCAGGGTCTTTTCAAATTCTATAACACGATCCCAGGGAAATTCGGGCATATCATCAAAATCACCATCAACAGAGTTTTCGCTTAGCGAACGTTTATCACGTTTCAGCTCTTCACTGATTTTCGTGGTCTCCTCACTTTGAGTGGTACGGGCCAGCTCCTCTTCATCATTGGTCTGGGCTGGTGGTGTTGAGCTACCATTGATCAACAACTTGTTATCAACTTCAGTGGCGGCCTCAATTGTATCGGAGCCTTCACGTTCATTGTTGCGACCATAACTGCCACCAGGGAAATTGTTAATGGATACCGGTTCGGGTCTAAAGTTGGTGTGTTTGTTGTTAAAGTTGGTGTTGGATATACTTTCGGGACGATTCAAATATTGATAATTGCCCTGGGAGGAGGCGAATGAATCGGAGGCACCATGATAGTTGTTACTATTGGCCGAATTGAAACCACCACCTAAAGAGGTTTGGGAATTTGAAGAGCTGCTGCTACTGCTGCCATATGTGGGTCTACCATAGGTATCCTTGCTGCCACCGCCATATTGTTGTGATGACAAACCGCTGCCGCTATTGCTGCTGCCGCCAAAGGATCCACCAACATTGCTATTCGATTGTTGACTGAAGGACGTTTGAGAACCGGGACGATAGAATGGTTTTTGCAACTGATAACGTTTGGGTGGTTGTACGGATGGCTTGCGCACCGAATAGCCAGGTTTGACACACATCATACCGAAGACACGAATACCCGGAACACTGGCATAGGTGGGTTGATCATGGGCCATTGGTCCCTCTGTGAAGATAAGAAGATAAAAAAAAATAAATTTTGAAATAGGATAATAGTGTTACGAAGACTATGAAAATAAAAAAAAAACTCAACCCAATGAAAAACCAAAATAACGCTAAGAAAATTTCGGAATGGACAACGATTCTCATTGGGTAGCAAATCTTCCTTCAAAAAATTATCAATATTGGTCTACTTTTAAGGATAGCCCGCATATAACGTTGGCTCCCAAATTTCGATATTTTAGGGAGTTTTGGGCGCGTTTTTCTATCTGTTTCTTTTCTATCTGGCTGTAATTTGGTATTTAGGGTTCTCATTGGGCAACGCAAATCTTCCTGTTTAAACTTATTAATATTGGTCCACTTTTTATGCTAGGGCCCATAAAACGGTACCTCTCAATTTTCGGTATTTTGGGAGCTTATGAACCAAATTGGCTGTAGTTAGTATTTTGGACTCTGAATGGGTAGAATCAGGCTAAATAGAGTAAATACACCTTGCTACGGCTTGTATGTGCCTCATTGAAATATTGGTTTTAGTGCGCACGATAAATCTCGACGAGAGTAACTGATTTCATCCAACTCTGCACATCGTAATATTTAATTCTCCTACTCTCCAAACATAAACTAAGTATAAGTTAGAAGATGGGGAATATCGGTCCACTCCTTCTGGTACCTCCCACACAAATCGGGCAAAATTTAGCAAAAAATTAATTTAAAAATATCATGTGAACAGATTATCCGATTTGCACAACATATTATCTTTACCAAGTCTAGATCAAGTCCGAATATGGGACCCATTGGTCTACTCCTTCCGGTACCTCCCCCACAAATGGTCAAAATATTTTAAATCCAATATCAGGCGATTGGACTGTCCGATTTTAAACTAAACATTATATTTTAGCAAGCCTAGATCATGACCGAAGATGGAACCCACTGGTCCACACCTTCTGGTACCTCCCCACAAATGGTGAAAACTTTAAATATTTATAAGTCCAACATTAGGCGAATGGTATGTCCGACTTGAATCAAACTCTGCAAAACCTATTATCTTTGCCAAGCTAAGTCAAGTCCGAAGATGGGACCCGGTCCTTTCCTTCCGATACATCCCCAACAAAGGTTCAATATTTTATAAACTTGTACATTTAATTTGAAGCGAATTGCAGTGAATAACCGATCTGAACAACATTAAATCCGAAACCATACTTATAGAAATATATACCTTATATAAAGCGAATAATAAAACCTGCTGAGGGTATATATCTGTCGGCAACACCGACTGACACTTTTTTACTTGTTTTAACCTATAATTAGGTGTCATTGGGTGTCTCGATCGATTTTAGCTATTTGAAATATCCACCTCATAGTTCAGGGTGTAAAAAGTTCAATCCGACCAAAATTAACGACATTTTTACTTGCTGAATCTCCTTCATAATTCTACGAGCAGTTTTTTTTCTTTCCTCCAATTTAATTCCATCCTCTGAAACTTACCCATTTTAAAATGATCTGGACATCTGCAAATGACCAAATAATGTGATTTGCCAGTACGGGTATTTTGCAATGCCAACAATGACCAATCTTTGGGTGAACGACATTCGCGCATTTCAGTTGTAGCCTCACAGGTTTTGGCCAATGTTATAGCCTGAAATGAATTAAAAAAGAGAATAACAAAACATTAATACAAAAATAAAATAGTGGTGGAAATTTAATACTATAAACATGCCAGTTTTAAAAGAAAACTACAAAAACAACAGCAGCAACAACAACAACGAAAGCATAATCATAATACAAAGTAATCTAAGATGTCTTGTAGCATTGGTCATTGTCATCCTCAGCGTTGTCGTCGTCGTGTCGTCTGTTGTTGCGGGTACAAAAGTGAAATTAACATGACATCCAGCTTCTGATGTCAATGTTTTGTTTCGTTTTTTTCTTTCCGCTGACTCTTGTTTATCTTCAAATACTTGTTTATTTTGCATCTTGCTCTTTCGGACTCTCTCTCTCTGCTTCTGTGGGTCTAAGAAGCTTATCTGACAGATTTAGCAATTATCACAAAACCTATCATTGCAAAAAATCTTCTTTGTGAGTTTTGTGAATTGATGTTGTGAATATGCGCAGTGGAACAGTGTTTTAGGGGCACAGTGCTTCTTGATACCAAAAAGTATTGATATTGACTTTAGTTTTGGGGAAGGTCCCATGTGTTACCAGCCGAACTATTCAACACCGAGGTTCAGATGCCTGCCAGGAGCATGCACCAGCTGGCTAGAGGAATGAATGCCCAATGATTGGAACCTAGTATCCTGTGTCAGTACACAAAAAATGAGACAAGACGATATATGCCAACTATAGAGACATTAGAATCCTTGCCTTGTCGCATATAAAGTGCTATACAGCGCACTGTGTGAACGACATTATTGGACCATACCAATGCTAAATATTGTGAATTATGTAATTGGCAACACATATTATGTAGTGATCTCTATGTTGATCAATAATAATAACAGATGTTTACTCTGCCAATTCTGGAAAAGACCTACGAAAATCCGTTCAGAGGTACTTAGAGCCATAACTTTAACTGGCACATGTTCAGCAGTTAAAGTCGAAAAGGATCTCTCAGAGCCTTTCAATACCGAACGAGGATTCCAACAAGGTGACTGTTTGTCGTGTGATCTTCTTAACATCCTGGAAACGATTAGACGAGAGGCGAATATGAACAGAAACTTTTAACTGATTAGAAATCAACAGCACCTCTTCCTTACGTTGACATATTTTCCGAATATTTCTAATATTCAGTACATCCTTGATAATTAGTTATCCAGATTCCCTTCACCTTGAGTTGTGTTGTGATGTTCGGATTGTGGTCTATAAATCGACACGAAAAATTACAAAAATTATGTGTTCGGTCCACTTCATTCCAAATTTTTTATGTGGTCATCACCGCAAATTCCTTGTCCTTGACCATACCTGGATCGTCATGGAAAATTTCAAAGCGATCAGCGCTATATTTCCGCCCTATAGTGCGGTAATGGGCTACTAAATAATATATGAATACGTAAGCACCTGTAAATTTGTATGTGTAACTCCCACATCGGAGTACTAAAGGTCCCACATCCGAGTACTAGAATACAAATTTTGTAATTTTTCACACAAAAGTCAGGGTCCATTTGACCCGCTAAATATTGATCGATCTGTATAAAAACAGGCATGATTATTCTTTGGTCCGATCTCCTTCTCCATGTAAAATTTCGCGATGTTCGGACCATAATTGCGGCCTCTAGAGCGACTAGAAAAACCGACAAAATTATGTAGTTTGTCCATTTCATCCCCTAAATATTAACCGCTCTTTACCAAAAAGAATAGGGGTCTTCATTGGCCAGAACCCATTCTACATGCAAAATTTCGTGAAGATTGGTCCATAGCTGTGGCCTGTATCGTGTCTACAAATTATAGTGGACAGACGGACGGACACACATGTGTAGATCGACTCAGCTAGTCGAGATATGATGAGCTGTATACTAAAAGGTGGGTCTAGGACCAATATTTGGCGGCATTACAAACTCTTGGGCTGCACAAAGCTATAATACCCTGACAACATAGTTGTGTAGGGTATAACTAATGACATCAGTTTTTAAATTCGGTGAAGGATAGTGTTGGCCAACAGATGCTACTATGGTCAAAGTAAGCAATTTAGAAACAAGGTCACCTCTCGCCAGATCAAACTCACACTTTACAAATGTGCTCATGTTACTACGTGCTGGTGTATGAATCCTTTTCCTGGCTTACATATACCTTCATGTAATAGTCCCGATTGATTTTAAATATATTGAGGGTATCCAAAATTCGATCCGGTAGAAGTTAACGATTTTTGTCTTATTTCTGTTCATTTTCAATATTAACCACTGTCTTTCCAGCAATTTTCATTATCTCCTAAAGTTCATGTCCCCATCATCCTCAAAAATTGGTCATGTATATGATCACGTTTTGATAATCATCTCATGGATTTGAAGTTAGATTTTTTACTCTACCTCTCTCACTCGCTCCCTACTTCAAGTGATGTGTATGTGAGCGTGTGGTGATGAGTTTTGCTGTGACGCATTTTCAAGTTGAAGGCTTTAAATGTCATTAAAAATACCGCTAATCACGATTTCAGCCACCAACATGGGGTTTGATGATGAGTGAGCGGTTGGTTCGTTGGTTGTATGGCTGGGTGGTTAACAACCATTGCCTGGCTAATATTTGATAGCTCAAGTAACGAAAAAAAAACTAACGACAATGAAAACAAAAACTTCATCATTTGGGATTCGGTTGTTGTTAACCACAAGCATTACCAAAAAGAAAAAAACTCTTCATTACATTTTTGGATTCTAACATATCCATCCATCCCAAACATCGAAAAGGTGAACCATTCATATGTATTGCATTTATCCTTTTTAGCTCTGCCCTCTCTCTCTCTTTCTCTCGTTTTAAATCTGTACTGCCAAAAGGCAATCAAACATTTTAGCCAGCATCTGTTGTAGGTCGATGTAATATGCCCGAAAGAATCGGGCATTGGTTCGTTCCGTTCATTCATTCATGGCTGGCTGCATGTCATGCGAACAGCTTCGCCATTTGCCATTCAATTTGTGAAACTCTCTCGAGCTTCTACATTTTAGATTGCCTCGATTTTGATTTTTTTTCTTCAAATGTTTGGTTTTGACTCGGGGGGTCATTTCGGCTGATTTAATTTGCTGCATTCTCGTGGTATGCCATCGTACTAGTTGTTGTTGTTGGCATTTCTGTTCCGCTTTTGGCTTTATCTTGACTTGATTTGGCTTTGACAAACGGTAGACTTTGAATTGTCATTAATAGCTTAACAATTTGGCGTTCTTTACGTATGCCCGTATGTCTGTCTGTCGGCCTGTCTACCAGTTTGGCTTTTATTCAGTTTTCTTTTTTTCTTTCATTGGTTGGTTCATGCAAATACTATGGACCCAGCAGCAGCATACATAGCTGTCTACACCAAGCACGTCTACTGTATGTTGGGAGTAATGGTAGCCAATTCTGTATTTCATGATCCTTTGTATTTGGCCAGCAGTAAGTAGTCTGTCTTATTTATGTGTCTATTATGGCTTTTAGCCATATAATTAA
The DNA here is from genome assembly GCF_032173495.1 of Musca vetustissima. Taxonomy (NCBI): domain Eukaryota; kingdom Metazoa; phylum Arthropoda; class Insecta; order Diptera; family Muscidae; genus Musca; species Musca vetustissima. Next base: position 54,854 of record NW_026886194.1, read on the forward strand.
TGCCAAAAAGAATACATAGTGGTTGTTGCTGTTGTTGTTGCTTTTGTTTCTTGGCTATAGGACACATAAAAGCAATCATTGACTTATTTGTTGTTTTCATCGCCTTTACAGAATTGGACTTAAACTAACGGTAGTTTATTTTTTTCTCGGTGCTGAAATTGGCTGTCTAAAGCAATTTAGAATTGTGGCTCAATTTTTGTTTATATTTTTTTTATTTTATATAGGTTATGTTTGTTTTGAGTTTGACATCACATGAATAAAAGTTATTCGGATCAGGGAGAGATTATTTATATTTCAGAAATTATGAATAATAAAAAAATGATTTTGTTAAACTACCTTGGATGACATTGAGAATAAAAAATGAGCCGTGTCGATTCTTGCTTTAGGGTACTATACTTCTTGAGGTTTCGTCTCATTTTTAAATCATAAAACTTTTAGATATTAGGTTATATGTTAAAGGATAATATGAGTTGTGCGAAAAAGTGGAAAGCCTTCAAAGTGGCTTATGAATATTAAAAAAAGAGAAGAAATGCATCCCACATTCTAATAACCAAACTCGTCATCATTACATGGGGATAACATATAATGGGAATTGTAGGAGATAACAACGTTAGATGGCAGCCTCATCGCCTATGACAAACCAAATTCAAAGATACATTGTTTCTAGGAAACGATAGATGTCAGCCACGCTAATATTTCCCGATGACTGGAAAATTGGCGAGATGTTCCCACTACTGAATCAGACAAGGAATGAAGCAAAGGTGAATCTTAGAGGTTGATTTCACTTTTGTAGCTAATTGCTAGGCTTTTGAGGCATTGCTACTCCTAAACATTCGGGAATGCTATCAACTTGCTGATTATCGACATGGGTTCCGGTAGTTGAATGGATAGACAACAGTTTTGTTCGCCTGAAAAGCCCGTACGATAAAACAATTATGGAGGCAGTTCATCCTGGATGTTATATTTCCCCATAACTGGAAAATGGACAGGATGGTGCACTACTAAATCAGACAAGCAAAGGTGAATCTTACAGACCGATTTCACGTGTGTAGCCAATAGCTAAGGTCTTTGAGGCATTGCTACTACTGGCCAAACTGTTCGAGGACGTCGAAGGTACTTCTCACCCCAATTTTGTAACGTTGTGGTTGTCGCTTTGGTTTCCACCACCAATCTGGTATTCCCCGCCCACTGATCATGTCATGGACATATCACAGTTTTGTCTTATTTATGTGTCTATTATGGCTTTTAGCCATATAATTAATGCCAAAAAGAATACATAGTGGTTGTTGCTGTTGTTGTTGCTTTTGTTTCTTGGCTATAGGACACATAGAAGCAATCATTGACTTATTTGTTGTTTTCATCGCCTTTACAGAATTGGACTTAAACTAACGGTAGTTTATTTTTTTCTCGGTGCTGAAATTGGCTGTCTAAAGCAATTTAGAATTGTGGCTCAATTTTTGTTTATATTTTTTTTTATTTTATATTGCTTATGTTTGTTTTGAGTTTGACATCACATGAATAAAAGTTATTCGGATCAGGGAGAGATTATTTATATTTCAGAAATTATGAATAATAAAAAAATGATTTTGTTAAACTACCTTGGATGACATTGAGAATAAAAAATGAGCCGTGTCGATTCTTGCTTTAGGGTACTATACTTCTTGAGGTTTCGTCTCATTTTTAAATCATAAAACTTTTAGATATTAGGTTATATGTTAAAGGATAATATGAGTTGTGCGAAAAAGTGGAAAGCCTTCAAAGTGGCTTATGAATATTAAAAAAAGAGAAGAAATGCATCCCACATTCTAATAACCAAACTCGTCATCATTACATGGGGATAACATATAATGGGAATTGTAGGAGATAACAACGTTAGATGGCAGCCTCATCGCCTATGACAAACCAAATTCAAAGATACATTGTTTCTAGGAAACGATAGATGTCAGCAGATAACATCTACCAGAGGGAAATTTGTTACACTAAATAAGCAAGGGTTCCAACCATTCCACAAAATGCAGAGTCGTTGCTTCTATACAATTATAGATGACAGCGTCATCACCTAGGATAGACTGTATTGGACCAATCAACGACTTAACTGTAATAAAAAAACAATTAAATGAAAAACGAACACAATAACAGATTCAGTAAGGCAGCGATGTTTTGTGAAAGACCTATGATTGCAAGGGTCGTAACAGAGCAAGAAAATTTTAGTTGTAAAATTTTTCACACCGATAGCTTTAGCTATATACTTGAAAACAGGAAATTCTTGATATCCTCATAACTTTAGAAATTGCCGGAGACAACGCTACCCTGATAAAAGTGACATTACTAAATAAGCAAGGGCTCGAACCACTACAATTCGAGGTGGTTATTTCTAGGCAACGATAGATGGCAGTACCCTCACCCAGCGCAGACTATATCAGATCAATCATGTATCTACATAAATGGAATAAAAACCAATGAAATAATGCGCACAAGATTTAATCGAATAAGATAGCGATGCTTTGTGTAAGCACTTAGATCCCAAAAGTAGCAACAGAAGAAGAAAGTTTTAAAGGCAGGTTGTATATTTCATGCCGATTTCATGGTTTGGTTTAGATTAAATAGACACGGAATTGTTGTGCGATCTACTCACTTAGAAAAAAAGTATGCGATTTTTAAATCACGACTGTTTAAGTACAAAAGAGATCCTCGAGATCAATAGGACTATTTTGTACTAACATTGATGCAGTTGAGGAAGCAATTCGAAAGTACACCGGTAGCAGCAACTGCCGAGAATATCAGGAGGGGTTTTGGCATAATTGAGATATTGGTGATGTAACTCATTATTTATTTGCTTACAAGTAATGTAAAATTAATCACATTCTCATAACATTGTAATGCGAAAAATTAATAACCATTAACCAAAAGTTTTTCAAACATCCCGCTATATTAGACAACATTTGTCATTATGCTTCCTTTACTTCTTAGAAGCTTTTTATTATTTTGAAAATAAAATAAAACAAAAGTCATCTCTGTTATGCGGCTTTATGGCCTTATTTTTAAGTTTTTTTTTTTGTTTATAACTCAATTGGAAAGAAGATGAAAACTGAAAAAGACAGATAAACAATTCGCATGCCAACATATGTTAGCGTTAATGTATTACCTTCTTCTGTGTAGAAGTTCATGGCCTAGACAGATGCTGTTAATACAAATAATCCAAGCTCACATTTTTCACATAACTTTCGAAAAGTTTCAAAACATAAACTAAAAAACAACAGCAACAACAGAAAACATCAATAACCGGGAGACTAAAACTGTTGGAATAGAACATCCATACCTACCACTGAGTAACCTTTTGAAATATTGTGGCAGAACACAAACTGGAACTCTGTAGTTGTGGAAAATCAACGAACAAACGAAGACGAAGAAGAGTCATTCTCCGTACTTAAATCATGATGAGGATGTCATGACATGATATAGTTATGGAACGTTATGAAGAAATGTTATAGTTTGCTGTGCTATGGTATGGTTAATGGTATGTCAGTCATGTTGAATTGCATCAAATACGGGTAATAGCTTAATGTACACCGGGATGTATGTGAATAGGTACAGGATATTTGGGAAATAAAACAATTTTAAAAAACTCATACTGTAATGCTGGAAGTTTTTTCCCACCGAACATATGCGGAAAATGTGGTTAGAACATCTGAAACGTGGCAAAATCATTCTTTAACCAGAATTGCAACAGGAATCGGCGAGAGTTTATTATGGCTATGTGTCATACTCAGCTGTTGTTGGTATGCCATTAATTGTGTTTATTTTTACCTCGGCTTAGCTCATCGTCCTCACCAGACCATGCACAATAGTATATCAAAAAAAAAAAATATCATTAAGAAGTCACGAAAACGATACAGATGCTTGATGTTGTTGTTGTGGGTACCCCAGATGGTGGATGGGTACCTTGAGCCCTCCCACGGATTTCTTCAAAATCCCCTGCGGGTTTCTTATTTTACCGGAAACCCCCTAAAAACATTTTTATTTGGCTGAACCTACCTTATTTCACCTTTTGAATAAATCACTAATACATGACTATTTCACTTCATCATTACAGAAATTCATTATTCCCTTTTATTTGCATTGGGATTTTTATAAACATTACATAGGAATATAAATATATATCTATTAATATATATACTTATATATAGGAACAAAATATTTATGAGGCTTTATGTTTATCCCCATATAAATTCAACAAAAAGAAATATGTAAGAAAATAAGAATTTGTAAAATAAATCTCGACCCTATTGAGCTCAAGAGGTAAGATATTCGGTCACCTTCTAGACCGGGTATGACTGGAAAGCCATTGGTATTTAATAGGGATCAACATTTACATACGATTATAATGAGACTCCAGAAAATATAATATTAAGAAATATGAATGGCAATTAGGTTAATGTAATTAATTATTAATTATTAGATAATTGAAATATCAAATAAATTTAAATTTAAATAATTATTTTAATGATAAATTACAATTCAAATAATTAATGTATTAGTCTTCAAAGAATTTCACTCGTCCAGCGAGTTTAAAATAATTAATTATATAAATGATTTGATTTTGAAATTATTATTATTTAATAAATTTAATTTAACCAGATTTAATAAATAATATAAAAAGTTAAAACTATCTAATAAATTTCAATCATCAACTCACTTAGACAACTATCGTTGCTTATAGCTGTACTGTACTGTACTCGAATTTTAGAAACAACAAAAAAAAATGAAACGAAGACACATGTGATTTTAAAGTAACGGTCCTATGCCGTTATATTTGTACTATATATATACATATGTACTTATGTACAATATATGTTTTTCACATCGGCTGTCCGTCGATGGATATGTTAGAAATAATAGTATTCGTATTTTCCTGCCTGTGGCAGAAAAATGCGAATAACTAATTATGATACAATTTTGTTCACCAAATGCTTACTGTGGTGATGGGGGAAGCGCACCCAGGCCTTACAAAAAAAAGGAAATCAGCAACTGGAAGCTGGAGTTTGTTGGAAGGGTGTCTATGGTTGATGCTGGTTAATGGTGATGTCCACTGTTAATGGTTTTTCGGTGGTGATAATTTTCAGTGGGTTGTGGTCAATATCAATGGGTTATGGTGGTGGTAAATTTCAGTGGGCTGTGGTGGTGGTCACTTGCAATGAGTTGGAGTGGTGGTCACGTTAAATTGATTTGGAGTGGTGGTGACTTTAAATTGATTTGGAGTGGTGGTGCCGGGGAACAAAATTGATATTGGCAATGGTAGCGTTGGGCAATAGGAGCTGGTTTAGGTCGAAGCCTACGTGCCCAGTGAAATACTTTTAAAAGAAAATCCCGGACGCCGTTACCAATGGTGATTGTTGTTGGAGCACACACTTTTATTTTAGAAATTTATAATTTGCACAATTCACTTTTTATTATTTGTTCCTTGCTCAATTGCCGCCTCGATGAATTTCAAACAAAAGACAGAATGCAAATGGCGTTCTTTTTCATTCCCTTTTGCAAATGATTAGGCTATTCGCAATCGAAAATGTCACCTTGCAGAAAAAAGGAGTAATCGATAACCGGTAGCCGTCAGGCTATCAATGCATCGACCACAATGCGGGCGATGTTTACGCTGCGCATTGCGTTAACCGGCTGACATAACAAACCCGAACATGTTGACGCAGGCCAGCCGAAGTCTAACTGATTCGGGAAGTCAACCGTGATGTGTAAAAAAGAAAAAAAATGGGGGAGAACTGCGACCCTGAGATTAAGAATTCTACCGACTGAAATAGCCCTGCGACTACTTGTTTGGTACCATATGCTGCAGGTCTTTCGAATGATAGACCCCTATCGTCCTACCGTTCAAATCCTCAATTTCGTAAAGTGAGTTCCCTACTTTCCGAACAACTCTGCATTTGACAAATTTTCGACATAGTTTTGAATTAAGATGGCGGGAAGCGTCACTCAAAACAAAGTTCCTCCTCAGTATTTCCTGTCCCGGTTTGTAATTAACTTCGCGAGATCGAGTGTTGTAACGTGCTGCCGATTTTTCGAACGAATCGTGCAATTTACTTTTGATCGTATCTCGGACTAAGTGCAAAATATCGTGTTTCGGAACAATATCTACCGTGCCGTCCTCTAGAATCCCAAGTTTGTGTGCCAAATCGTATTCACTCGCATGTGTGATCATGTGTGTGCCAAAAAGTGAAAAATATGGTGTGAAGCCGGTCGAAGTGTGAAGCGTGGATCTTAATGAACATTCGATTGAGGATAAATATCTATCCCAATCCTTTTGATCCTCCGAAACGTAAGATCGAATCGCTGCGATAATGGTCCGATTGACCCTCTCGGATGCATTCGCTTGTGGAGAGTACACCGCGTTACGAATCTGCTTACAACCATACTTTTGTAAAAATGAAGTGAATTCAGTCGAGATAAATTGTTTTCCATTGTCCGAATGGACTAATTGTGGTACACCAAACTTGTGAAATACTTCGGATTCTAGAAATTTAATAACATTTTTCGAATTTGCCTTAGCTAGTGGTTTCAAAAGAACAAACTTCGTCAAGTGATCTAAAACGATAAGTATAAATGCGTTACCTAACCTCGATCTCGGAAACGGTCCAATAAAATCGATAAAAATCTTTTGCCATGGCCTGTGTGTGACAGTTTCGTTTCCCATCTTGCCTCGTAAAATTTTATTTGGAGCTTTTGTCTCCTTGCAAACGATACAACCATTAATAAAGTCTCGAACTTGTTTTGCCATTTTAGGCCAATAAAAATACTGTCGAAGTGCCGCGATCGTTCGACCTATACCACAGTGACTAGAAGATTTGTGTGTGTTCTCAATAAGTGATTCGGTTAAGCTACTTGGAACCCAGAGTTTCCAAATGAAATTTTCGTGGACTGAAGTGCCATCAGACGGAAGTGTCTTTTTATAAACAAACGAATCGCAAACTTTAAAATCGGGTAAACTGTCTTGGTTCTCGAGCACCATGCTAACTATCTGTGAATATTCTTCACTTTTAAATTCGGGAGATTCTAAATCAATTAAAGGTTTTTCATCGATAAACATGTTGATTTCGTCCATGTGCAAACGGGATAATGTGTCCGCGACTACATTTTGTGATCCTTTACGGTGCTGGATATCAAAATTAAAAGCTTGGAGCTTTAAACTCCATCTTGCCAATCGACCGCTGAGATCCTTCTGTCTCATCAACCATTTCAAAGCGCTGTGATCAGTAATTACAGTGAAAGGCATAAGTTCAATAAAAGGACGGAACTTCTTGATAGCACTGATGACAGCTAAGCACTCACGCTCTGTTACACTGTAATTCCGTTCTGCCTTGGATAGCTGAGCGGAATGAAATGCGATGGGACGTTCCAGACCTTCAGCGTCCAGTTGGAACAAGACTGCACCAAGACCCAAATTAGAGGCGTCACATTGGACATAAAATCTTTTATCAAAAACAGGATGGTTCAGTACAGGACTTGTAGTCAAAGCTACTTTCAACTTGTTAAAAGCATCAATGGCCTGATCATGAAAACAAAAAGATTTACCTTTCTTCAACGTGCTTGTGAGAGGAGCTGTAATTTCGGCATAGTTTCGAATGAAACGCCTGAACCAAGAGGCCATTCCCAAAAATCTGCGAACATCGCGTGTGTTCTTAGGAATTGGTATATCGGTAATGCTGTTTATCTTTGAAGGATCTGGCTTGAGCTTCCCCTCACCGACAATGTATCCTAGATATCGCAACTCTCGACGACAAAATTTCGATTTCTTCAAGTTAATGGTCAGGTTTGCTCTGGACAACATCTCTCCTACCTTGCGCAACAGATCGACATGAGTCTCAAAATCTGGCGAAACCACTAAAAGATCGTCAAGGTATACGAAAACCTTGTTCCGCAGTTCCGGTGAGATCACTTTATCCATCAACCGACATAACCGCTGAGCTGCATTACACAACCCGAACGGCATGACAGTGAATTGATAATGTGGTCTCCCCGGTACTGTAAACGCAGTTTTCGGACGGCTGTCAGCTGCCAGAGGTACCTGCCAGAAGGCATCTTTCAAATCTATGCTCGAAATGAAATATGTATCTTGCAAACGACCTAGCAATGCATCAATAAAAGGTAATGGATACGCATCTTTGATGGTGACTTCATTCAACTTGCGTGCATCCAGACATAACCTATTCTTCTCCCCACGACGCACAAGAGTAACTGGTGAATTCCACGGTGAAGTACTCGGCTCGATGACTCCCAAACTAAGCATGCGATCAAGTTCCTGATAAATTAAAGATTCCACTGCTGGAGAAACGGGATAGTGACGTTGTTTAACCGGAACGGCATCACCAGTATCGATGACGTGTTCCTCTAAATGAGTTTTCCCCAAACCATATTTGTCAAAATCACGAAAACTTTCTTTACTCTTCTCGAGCAGAGCTCTCTGATCATCATTAAGAATATGTAAATCGGAATCTTCAACTTTTGGACTGATCTCTAAGCTGCTTATAAGCTTCGGAGCAATATTAAATGCTTTCCAGAAATCGACACCGCAATACATAGAGTTTTCGAGACCCGGAATAACATACACTTCCATGGTCTTCGTCATATCATCAAATGTAAGGTCTACCCTAACTTTTCCGGCACAAGTAACACGCTGTCCATTAGCAGTACCTACACTACACTTGAAAACAGGAATAATCTTAAGATTCAATTTTTCAATTAAAGAAATACAATTTTTGCCTAAGCAGGTCACTGTTGCTCCACTATCAAATAATGCCAAAACAGGTTCTCCATTAACTAGAACTTCTCGAAATGGACGAGGATCGTTAAATCCCAATTCAGAAAATTTTGCAGATGAAATAGAAATTCGTTTTAAACGACGGATACGATACCGCTCTCGAGCTTTCAAAATACGTTTGGAAATAAAAATGGGTTTTACGGAAACTTCGGAGTTGAAAATACGCTCACGAACTTTCAAATAGTTCGCCATTCGAATATGAAAAGGCTGAGTTATGTCAGGTTTTGTTTTTGCAGAGTGTTCAGATGGCTTGGTTATAACAAAATTCGGGTCAACAACAAAAGGATCGGTAGAAGTAGACTTATCATTTGCAGATAGTCAATCTACTGTTTGAGTAGAAACAGACTCAGATTTGGATTCAATTTTTGAACGACTGCCTTGCTTGCATTGACTACACTGAGGAGCAGTAACACCAGGTGCACCACAGCGAAAACAAAATAATGAACGTTGAGAACTGGTGCATTGCTTGAACCCGTGACCGCTTTTACCACAGTTCCAACAATGTCCAGTATCGTTCTTTGAAACACCAATTGGCTTATGTCGCAACCTCAATTCATCAACTTCTTCAACCAAATCATCAACTTCGGAATCAAAAAGTTCGTTTACTGCACGAGGAGAAAAGTTGCTTCTAGATCGCTGAAAAGATTCCCTATCCAGAAATTCTTCGGCTTTCCTGCACTCGCTTCGTAATCCCTCAACTGAATAAGCACCAGCACTGAATATTAAATGAGCTAATCTGGGTTTCAGACCAGCCTTAATAATATCAATGACCTCGTAATCTTTCAACGGATTGCTCAACTGAGACCTCAAACTAGTTATGGCATCAATATATTGGCTTGCAGATTCCTCCCGACCTTGCTTACGATCCATGATCTGCCTCAACACATCTAAATTGGACTGATATTTCTGAAATTCACGTATAATAGAAAGTTTTAAATTCGCCAGGTTCATATTCGGATGCAATCTGATTTGTGCCCAGTACCACTGATTTGCACGTCCTTCCAACAAATGATGGAAACCATCTAAAAGATCTTGATCCGAACAACCATAACTTCTCTGGAGTTTCTCCACTCTAAAAATAAAATCCTCCACTTGCGGGGTTTTAGAAGTAGCATCAAAACGGATTCCCCATTTACTAATGTACGGATATTTGGGTTTATTGAAATAATCTCGATTCTCATATGATGGCATTGCGGTTCATTCACACTATTGCCGCGGATGGTCAATGGACTATAGGAAGGCTGACTGATAGAGTTTTCGTCTCCCGTGACAGGGGTTGACTGTATCACAGTTTCCTCACCATCTACATCAGGCTGAGTAACTGGACGTATGCCTGCGGTATGACTGGTAGATGACTCCGTATTTAATTCCATCTCTCCGGTTGCCTTACTGCTGGACCTAGTTGTCCTGCCTTGCGTTTTAGGTGGAAGCGGCATAATAATTAAAATTCAAAAATTCAAATTAAAAAAAAAATTGAAAAAAAAATTCCAGAAAAATAAACCAAGATAAAAAAACATGAAAATAAAGTTGAATGCCAAATATAATTTAGAATGTAAATGTAGAATAATTGTCTTTGCCGTAATCTAAACTAGAATCTGTAAAATTTCGAAGTTTTAGAAATCTATTAACCATCAACAATAATTAACATAAAATACCATAAAAAAATATCCAAAAACAAAACGATATAGATCTGATAAAAAATCTTCCAAAATGTTCACTGAAATTCCGCAAAAAGAAATCATAAAAAATATGTTCAAGAAAAAGTATGGTATATATATATGTAATGATAAGGTGAAATATGAATATAGGTTAGGTTCCAGCCAAACAAAAGAAACAAGAACTTTGTAACCATCAAACATCTGTAAAGATCATCTTGAAAATTTTACCAATAAAATTCTGTTTGTATCAATATACCAAATAAACATATCTAATACCGCAAATTAGTAGCTTGACATAAAAATCTGCAACTAATGACTATGTACTAGCATTGTTTAAAAATAGAAAAACAAGAAACTTGACTATATTTTGTCGCAAGATTGAACCTTGTTATATACACAACTGTTCAAGACGAACAAAATAGTTTATAAGAAGATGGAGATCTTATAACAATTGCATGCAGTGATTTGTTTCTGACGCAACTGAGTATTATAATTTAATAATACCTCAGGACTCAAAAATCAAACCGATGACACTAAAAATCAAAATTTGCTTTACGTTGGGCGCCATTTTGTTGTAACATGAAATCGGCGAGAGTGTATTATGGCTTTGTGTCATACTCAGCTGTTGTTGGTATGTCATCAATTTTTATTGTTTTGCCTCGGCTCAGCTCATCGTCCTCACTCGACCATGCACAACAGTATATTAAAGAAAAATAACATTAAAGAGTCACGATAGCGATACAGATGTTCGATATTGTTGGTACCCCAGATGGTGTATGGGTACCTTGAGCCCTCCCACGGATTTCTTCAAAATCCCCTGCGGGTTTCTTCTTTTGCAGGAAACCCCCTAAAACATTTTTATTTGGCTGAACCTACCTTATTTCACCATTAAATAAATGACTAACACATTTTCACTTCACCGTTACAAAAAATCATTATTCCCTTTTATTTGTATCGGGATTCATATATAGTACATTATGACATTAAGTTTGTATTATATGAGTGAACATTATATTAAAACAAAGGTAGGAATATGTATAGTAACAAAATACCTATATTGTTCTATGTTTATCCCAACATAAATTCAATAAAAAGAAATATGCAAACATATGAGAATTTGTAAAATAAATCTCGACCCTATTGAGCTCAAGAGGTAAGATATTCGGTCACCTTCTAGACCGGGTATGACTGAAAAGCTACTAGTATTTAATAGGGATCAACATTTACATACAGTAATAGTTAGAAAATATATAATATAATAATATGAATGATAATTTGAATTATTTAATTAGTTTTTAAATATTCAATGATGGAAATCGTTTTTTTTAATTCTCAAAAAAATATTAATTTAATTATTTCAACGTTAGATTGCGATTCAAATAATCAATCTTTTGAAGTCTTCCAATAATTACTCGTCCAGCAAGTTTAAAATAATTAATTTTATTAATTATGAAATAATTAATTTTAATAATTATTTAAATTTTGAAATAATTAATTTATTTGATTGTGAAATAATTAAGTTTAATAATTATTTGGGTTTGAAATAATCAATTTTAATAATTATTTGAGAATTAAAATTTGAGTTTAATTTTATCAAAGCTTAATTTCATTAATTATTTAAATTATATAATAATATTAACAATTTACTTATTATAGTATAATTAATTTCGTTAATTATTATACCCTCAGATAATTATTATTTTTTTTTGATTTAGAATAATTAATTTAATTAAGTTAATTTTAATTTCTTTAAATTAATGATAGATTATAATGCAAATAATTAATTAATATTTTTTTATTAATCGATTTCATTAATTTATCAATTTCTTGATAATCGAATTTCTAAATGATTAATGCGATCGAGAATCAAAAAAATTTTATTGTACAATCGACTAAAATTCTAATTTAATAATTTTTTTTTTAATGATTAATTATTATAATTATTTGGTTTTCAATTATTCATTTTTCATTTCAAATAATCTCAAAATTAGATTATTATTCTAGATTTTTCATAAATTTTAATGAATTCAGTTTTTTTTCTTTTTTTTTTTAAATAATTTAAACGATTAAAGCTATTTCACAAACTTTAATTATTAATCGTCTTCGACAACTATCGTTGTTTGTAACTGTACTGTACCAAAAATTTAGGAACACAACAAAAAGGAAACGAATGCACATGGGCTGCTTAAAATAACGGTAATATGCCGTTATATTTGCACTATATATACATAAATGTATGTAAGTACTATGTATGTTTTTCAGATCGGCTGTCCGTCGATGAATAGATAGAAATAATAGTATCCGTATTTTCCCGCCTGTGGCAGAAAAATACGAATAACTAATTATGATATATTTTCTTTACACTAAATGCTTACTGCGGTGATGGGAGAAGCGCACTCAGGTCTTACAAAAAAACTTCAGCAACTGGAAGGCTGGACTTTATTGGGATGGTTTTAATGGTTGATGCAACAGCTTGTGGTACCGAATGGTTTCACACAATGGTGGTGATCACTATTGATAGTTTGTGGTGGTGATAAATTGCAATGCGTTGTAGTTGGGATTACTGCCAATGGGTTCTGGTGGTGGTCACTCTCAATGAGTTGTGGTGCCGGTGAAAGAAACCCGGTATTGGAATGGTAACAATGGACAAAAATGCAAACTGTGGTCGTTGGTCAATAGCAATTGGTAATGGCAACGTGGTAGCAATTTAAATAAGTGCTGGTTGAGGCCGAGGCCTACGCTCCCATGTGCCCAAAGAAATACCTGTTGCCAATAAGAAACAAAAAAATGCACAACTATAACAATGCCTTATCTGCATGAAAGGATTTTGATCCAACTCACTCTATACAAAAAAAATCCCGGGCGCCGTCAAAATTCTGATGGTAGTAAATTCGGAGCACTCACTTTTTATTCACAATTAGCACGATTCACTTTTATTTTATTTTTTTCTCCAATTGCCGCCTTGATGAGTTTGAAACAAATGACAGAATGCAAATGGCGTTCTTTTGCATTCCCTTTGTAAACGATTAGGCTGTTCGTAATCGAAAATGTTACCTTGCAAAAAAAAGGGGTAATCGATAACCGGTAGCCGTCAGGCTATCAATGCATCGACCACAATGCGGGCGATGTTTACGCTGCGCATTGCGTTAACCGGCTGACATAACAACATACACATTCTTCATCTCTGCATGATCTTTCAAATGTTTTTTCTCCTTCATAAACAAAATTTTCGACTTTTTATTGATGAATTTAACGACTATGGACGCTTTCCTGGTCTGCTTGTTACGATTAATAAAATATACGTCTTCAATTTGGTTGACATCAATAACAGCACCAGCTTTATTCGCAATGTTCAGAACAATATCGAGTGGATTAGAATTATCATCAGTAATCACACCATTGATGATACAATCATTTTGAATTCTAATATTATTTAAAAAATTAACCGTTGATTTCAATTTGGTAACATCTTCTCGTAAGCTCTTGTTCTCTTTTTGTAATGTTTTTATTTTTTTCGTGTTCTTCTTCACACCATTTAATATTTGATCATATTGTGTTGACATAAACTGCATTGTCTCCTTCATTTCTCTCATTTCTCGCAACATGCTTTTCAACTCAGATCCGTTGTTACACGGTTCACAGAAATGACACTTGAATTCGAGAGAGTCATCATCAGCGAGCTTCTCTATCTCCACTTTATTAAGTTGAGTACATTGCCAGTGAAACATTTTTTTGCATTTGTCACATTCTATTGCTTCGTCGCTTTCCAACACTGGAGTCTTGCATTGAACACACGAAATTATTTTTTTAACATTATTTGTGCTTCTTCGCTTTGTATTCGGCATTCTTGATGTTTATCACAAAGAGCAATAAAAGCTTTGTTACACTAACACAATTGATTTTGGTTTGACAGTGTAAATACACCTTAATTTTGATTTGTAATTTGTAACAATCGCACACAGTATTTTTGCAGTCTGGTTGATAACAGGGTTGCCAACAACTTTGGCTATATCTTCAAGAGTTTTTGAGATTTTCACTTGAAATTTTGATGGGACATTCTTGAATTAGTGTTGATTCGAATTAAATCAAAAAAATTTTTGACCCCGAGAATAAAATGAGAAAATCCTTAAAGTGCCGACTATTGGTGCACTTACCCCCTATCCTTCATTTATTTTCAGGATTTTGTAAATCCACACAATTTAAAGTACGTATGAAAATTGACTACAACTCTATTACTGCTGGGCAAACATGGGAGCTAGTGACCTGTTTTACATACATCAATAAGCTCGTTCTCTACGTTCTCTTTTAGTAAGTCATTTCATATGGCGGTTTCTCATTTACATTCCAAAATTATACACAATATAAAATTGCCAGCAGCTATACGTTAATTGGACCATGATAAAACACATAGCTATTTCCTTTCCTCTTCAATTCAATATCAATTTCTCAAATTAGAATACCTTCCATAATTATGCCATGTATTCGTTAAAAAAATTTCAAAAATTTCATATTCCATTCAGTTTAAATAACATTGTGAAATACTTGAGATCTGACATTCAAAGAATCTATGAAGAATATCATATTTTGAGAGTATTAGTTAAAATATTATTTTTAATACCTTTAATGCTCTAATATTCTTTAAATACTATATTTGCTTTTTATTAAAATTTTTGTAATTATTATTTTATGTATTTACATGTATATACATTAATATGAACATTTCATTTGTGTGAATCGTTTTCTTAGCAACTATAACATTAATATCTAATTCCGCAACTAAAGCACGGTTATAATATGAACTTATATGCTAAATAACAAATATTCCATATGAATGGAAATAATACAACAAAATACATAGAGGATCATGCATTTTATGTAATAATTATTGTTTCATTGATATGGCTTCTTTATGGCCTTTCTCAGCGATTCGCAATTTGTTTTCAAATTCGGCAGAAATATCTTTGTAATATGGCCCCAATTCCTCGCGAACTGCATCGTACCATTTTGAGAGCTTGTTTCGTTTAATAAAGGGATTATAACCAATGTATTCTAGAAAAAAAGTAATAAAATAAAATTATACTATTTGCAAAATGATTGAATAAAATTATACGATTTTTTTGATAAAATAATACAAATTCAAATAATTTTTCATAAAATTGCAAGATTTACTATGAATTACTATTTACTATGTTTAATAATATTCAATTACAGATGAAGTATAATTTTAATTTTGTTTTTGCAAAATAGTCAGGCTATAATTTTAATATTATTATTATTGACATTGACATTGGGAACAAACATTACGTTGAGTCGAAGTAAATTGTGCCAATTTGTAATTGCATATAAAAAAATTATCTCAGTGTTGAACCTATATTGGCACTCATGGTACAATAAAAATGTTATACAATTAAAAAAATAGGTACTCCGCACTCCATCAAAATTGATGTGTTGACTTCTGTAACAAGTGACTTATTTTTAATAAATTTTAAATGTGTTTTGGGTATTTTTTTTTTCAAAACAATGCACACACAACATATCAATATTACATTATGTTGCCACTCTAAGGGAAATCATATGATTGCTTTACGCTAACTTTTTATTGTACCATGTTTTGTTTCTAAAATTTAACTTACTTGGTTGGTCAACTTCACATATTGCTAACAGGTCAGCATATGAAATATTATCTCCAATTATGAACTTGTTCGAATTCAGAAAGAGATTTTCGAAATCGTTTAGATTGCGATCGAGTTGTTTAGCAGCTCCATTCACCTAAAACACCAACATCAACAAAAGATGAACCAAAACAAAACGAAAAAAATCAAATTTATTGATAGGTTTGGAAAAAAACGTTTGAAGAACATTGAAAACGATGTCATTGTCAAGATGCTTCCGTTATTTAATTTGCATGCGTTAATGAAATAAACTGTCTGTCTATATTTGCTGTGACCATTGTGTTTGTTTTTTCGTTACTTACCAAACTATCGTTGGGTCGGGTTTTCTGCAAATATGGGACAAGCCATTTTTGTTGAAAATAATCTGTACTAGCTACGCCCATGTTACGTTGACGCCATTCTAAATATTCATATGGATATTATTACGATAAAAGATATAGTCTAAGTGCGCCATTTTTTAAACAACCCGTTGGCACCTACCCTCCTCACCTGATGGTGTAGGGTATAAATTCATAAAATCAATATTATTAAAAAGATTTCTTTCATTCATTTATCAAGGCGTTTAGAAGCATTCTTATCAACTCAATTTAAATTTTTGATATCAAAGCCTCGCTACTGTGGCGTGATGGGTAAGAAAAATGGTCATTCAATGGAAACTTTTTAGTTTATTCACTACTTAGTAATATCAGCCATTCTTGTTTATTGAAATTTATATACAAAGATTGTCAAAATCTGAATTACATTACACAATTTTAAATATTGAGTTTACTATCACTCACACATGAGTGTACATAAATAAAATTATGAATATGAACATAATGTGATGTGAAATAAATTTGATGGATCCGCTATGATTCTGTTGAAGCTAATGAGAAAATAAACTTTCATCACAATTTCTGCGTGACACTTCTTCAATTTTTTTTTGTCAATATATCTGATTTATTTATCGGACAGCAACATGTTACTTATTTCTTGATTCAATTTGCCTTTTTAATTAGATCATGAATCACTGTTTTTAAAACATTATCTATTGAAAATTAAATAAATGCTAGTCAACAAGTTTTGGGGGTATTTGCGTCAAATCGATGTGATTAATAATCACTTACTTCTGTCGTTAGAAAATCGGACAAAAAAATACCCGCACTATCTGAAGTATGTTTTGCCTAATCTTTATCAAATGAAAAATAATTACCAAATTTTCATGACTGTAATTAAGTATGAATGTACACAATTAGTTTAAAAGTGCACGTGTATATATGTACATATGTAGGTATACATTTCACTACACAAAATCAGAAGTATTCTAGTAGAATCTTTGAATCAGACGATAAAAATTATTGAGTTATAGAAAATGTTTAATGGTAATGGGATTCCTTAATTTTTTATAAGGAACGTACAAGTAGAGCCATCCCTCTTAGAACCAAATAACAAAACAAAAGAAGAGTGGATAAAACGTTTTTTGGTATAAGCATGCTATTATATGCATGCTTATAGGATCGTTATGATAGTATATATATTTGGTAAATATTAATACTTATGTTTATAAATGAGTACATGGAAAAGGGTTTCGATTGGTATAAGAACGCATTTAAACCGAAGGTGTTTTAAATTTACATTTAGTTGTCATTTGTTTTGTATATACATATTTAAAAGAAATGATTTACGTAAAACCGAAACGACGATTAAATGATTGTGATTTAATCCAAGCATTGTTTTTTCATATATAATTAAAACAAATTTGAATTAATAAGGAAACAATATGGCATATAACTCACAATTGAAATGTGTTCAATATCTATTCCAATTATGCAGACTCGACTGTATTTGATAAGGACAAATACTAATTGATGATTTCTTTGTTTATATTTATTCTTAATCGTTTACAAAAATCGTATTGTACCAAAAAGACTTTGGTCGAATTGTTGACACAAATTTCTAATCTATATAAATGAAAATAAAATCACATACATTTAAAGTAAT
>NW_026886195.1:0-73180 GCF_032173495.1 Musca vetustissima
TGATTGTTACACCTACATATGTACGTACGTGTAGAAACTCCGTTTATGGCCAGTACACAAAAAATATAACTTCAAGTTTAAGTCGATCAACGAAAGTCATCGCCGCGACGACTATCCCAAAAAAGGCTAATGACATCCATTGTGGTGGCATCAAAACAAGGCAATTGAGTCAGTCGTCATTCCAGCCAATTAAATGGGTTTGGAGGAACGAATAAACATTCCCCCTAATTGAATTTGAAATAGTTTTGGGTACAAAATTAAGATAGTTTATAATTAAGAGCATAACGAAGGCATCACGACAAATCCAATCGATTTGGACGTTGGCAAGTCATTGACATTCGCTGAACATAGCTTAACAGCCGTTTGGGCAAATATATGGATTTGGTCAACCACCTCTCACCACCATCAACATCACCACTATGTAACACAAGCTACTGATCTGTATGTTTGCCCGATCCATCAGTAAGACAACAAAACAACTTTGGCCTGCAAAACAACTCTCGACCGTTGATGGGGACAATTTACATCGATCGAAAGTAAAACTTTTTCTTTCAGCAAAACAAAACAAACAATTTCCATTTGATGAAATCTTGTTTTGAAAGAAAAAATCGAAAGACTTACATGCCAAACTATCATTTAATTTTAGATTAAGTTTTTTCTCTAATCGAGTTTTTGACCATTGTTTTCACCTTCGATATGATAACTAATTAATTATAATAGGACGTTTATCTTAATTATAGTGGTAGATTAGTACAACATTTTTCATGGAAATCATTTTAATTTCAGTATGAGACCATTATCACCTTTTTCGAATCTTATTACTCTTAGCGCAAGCTTCAATGGTCGACACAGAAAGTTATTTCTGTTAAAAATATGTAAGAACTACATATGGCTTTCTTTGCAACTTAAAAAGGTTTCATTGAATGTCAAATACATGTTGGAATATATTGGCCCACCCTATACTACAGTGGTCGATATTCGTTGAGAATTGGAAAATTAATATACATATCATTCAGAGAGTGTGATTAGATTACGCGCCTAAAAAAGGAAGAATTATGGCATAAAGCCACCAACAAAGGACAATTCCAATTTTACTTTAAGAGATAAAGGACGAATTCGAAAGAAACCAGCTAAAAATCGATATTCCAGCAACAACTTTAAAGAAAATTTTCAGCTATATGTTACAATACGTACCATTTCTCGGTATTTAAAGTCTACTACTGAAATAAGATGGACTAAACTAATGCCCAAGCTGTGTTTAACAAACGCTTACAAGTAAAAACAGTGAAATTCGATAAATGCATATGGCTTGGATAAAAAATTTTAAACTATTATATTTTCTGACGACAATTAGTTATTTTTGGATGAACCAAATTCTTATAGTTGCATCCACCAAAATGGATTCTGAAATGTACATTGAACTAGCGGGACCTGTGGCGCTTAGCTGCCCCTGCTGATTTTATCAAATTAAAATTTGGATATGGTCAATTAGTAAGCATCCTATATACAGCTGCAATATTTAAAAAATTTAATTTTAAAATTAGGTAAACCCTGGTATTTTTATATACTCGCATTAACACTACCAAAAAGTGTGAAATGTCCATGCTATAGTAGTTGTATAGTAGTTACTAAATAATTCGCTGTTTTCTGTAATGCTGTACCACACTGTGGTACAGGGTATTATGTCTTTGTACATATGTTTGTAACAGGCAAAAATAATCGAGATAGACCCATGGTTCCTTTTGAGAATATGTATAGAATCTCTTCCTGAGTTGATTTATGCATGTTAAATTGTAAACAAAGTACAGGTCGCATTTATGATCCGAATTGGATTAAATTTGGCACAGCTAATTTGTTTGGCCCAAGGACGAACCCTATTGAAATTGGGAAAAATCGATTCAGATTTAGACATATCTTCCCTATATATTTTACCATGGTGTACCAAAGTCCCTATATATCTTTCGATTTGCACGAAATTTGGCACAGCGTACTGAATTAAGTCTAGAATGATGTGTGCAAAGTTTCGTGAAAATCGGTTCAGATTTAGATATAGCTTCCGTATATATCTTCGTCCGATTTTAGGTTAATAGTCCACTAAAGTCCCTATATATTTTTTGATTTGCACGAAATTTGGCACAGCGTACTGAATTATGTCTTGAATGATGTGTGTAAAGTTTCGTAAAAATCGGTTCAGATTTAGATATAGCTCCCATATATATTTTCATCCGATTTTATGTAATTGGTGCACCAAAGTCCCTATATATCTTTCGATTTGCACGAATTTTGGTATAGGATACTGAATTAAGTCTAGAATGATGTTGCTATGCTTCGTGAAAAGATCCATAGCTGGGCCGATTGACACATCGTACTGAAGTAATATAAATTAGTCTCTGGCAAGTTTCCCTGAAATCGGTTCAGATATAGATATCTGTTAGGATACATATGTAGAATATACCCAAAGTGGTGAAGGGTATCATATAGTCGGCCCAGTCCGACTTTAGTGCTTTCCTTACTGGTTTTTGTTTGTTGTCTGGAAACACAATTTTTTCGCAAAGTAACAACAATTCAAAAAATATAATGTCAATATTTTTATCAATTTTACGCAATCGATCACCTCCATCTGTTACATCCTCCACAAAATGGCATTAAAAAAAATTAGTGGTATATTTGAATTTATCCTATCCCAGTCTCTGATTTCTTCAGATGATAAAACGATTTATAATTCAAATGCACACTACTCACCTCAATGTTTTTTTTTTTTTTTTTTTTTTTTTGAAATCCAAATAACATTTTGTTTGATTTTGTTCGGAATAAACAAGTATTAACAAACTGACAAAAATGGAAAATTATAATGTCAATCATTTTTTTTTTAATTTTACACAATTGTTATTTCTATATGCATTTTAATTTTAAAATTAGGAAAACTCTGGACTATTATATGCTTGCATTAACAAACATGTGTGAAATGTCCTTGTGTTCCTCTGCCTTCCTTATGGGTAATTGACGAAATTTGTAAAGAAGTTTTTGAATTTTCTGTTTGCTGCTGTTTTCTGTAATGTTGGCAATTTTTCTTTTCTTGAAACTTAAACACACATAATAATTTTTTACCAATTTTTCACAATTTTTATTTCGTTATAAATATGAAGGTTCACGGAAACGAAGAAAAGGCAGTTAGCGGAATTAATGAACTGGTTGTTATTGTCTGTACAGATAATGACACTTAATAATTAAAATTACCATTTTGCACATATTATTATCGATCACATCCATCTGTTACTTCTCCACAAAATGGTATTTAGTATAATCAATATAGTATTTGTAATCCATGTAACATTTTTTATATATGTAAATATATTTTCACAAACTGACAAAAATAGAAAATTATAATGTCAATCATTTATTTCAATTTTACACAATTTTTATTTCCATATGCATACATACATATCGACGCCTCCGAACCATAGTATGCTAAGTCGACTTAGCATGTTTTAAAGTTCTTTACGTTTTTAGATACTACGGTCCTTAATTTATATTCTCTGAAATTTTTGTAATCATCGGCCAATCCAAACCAAAGTTATAAGCAAAAATGTACTTAGCATGGCCCGTAAGATATGTGAAACTTCCATACTTTGTGAGCTTCTACTGAAAAACTCACTTTTCAGACTTAGCATACTATGGTTCGGAGGCGTCGATATGTATATATATATGTATCTATATATATAAAAATGGAGCAAGTAAAATGTATACTAACGCATCAATTGAGAACGGCTGAACCGATTTTACTCAAAATATATTTTAGTTGTCGGTAATTACAGTGGGAAGGATTTTATGAAAAAAAAATTTGAGAAAAATCCGCGGAAATCTTGCAAAAATTATTTTAAAGAACCGATTTGACTTAAAGACCGATTTGACTTTAAGTAATTGTTAGTAGTCTGTAATTGAAGTGGAAAGGTTTTAATGAAAGAACATTTTGAGAAAAATGTTGCAAAATATATTTTAAAAGATTTTAGCATTTCCACACGTTTTATATCGAACCTTTATGGTTTCATCTCTTCGTAGTTCTTTTTGGACTTATTTTGGACGAAAATGGTCAGCGTATATCTTTAAGTAATTGTCAATTATGGAAAATTCTAAAAATATATTAATTTTCTACAATTAATTGGATTGTCATTGCATTAAAAAAACTTTGAATAAAAAATTGTTTGTTTGTATGTTACCAATAGACGCAACACCCGCTGAACGAATGTTAATGAGATTTACACAGTATGTCATGACGTGTCCTGAAAGTAACATAGGCTATATAAACTTCTAAAAATCCGCGTGGATGCAAAGTTATATCATCAGTAGTGAACATACCTCAACATTTCTGTAAATGTAATATGCGTATATCTTTAGAATGGTAATAGATACCGTCTTCAAAATTTGTCTGAATAACGTAGGTGTAAATACACATCATCCATACAAAAATGAGCGTGGTACGATTGGGGAAAATGCACTAATTGTTACACTTAAATAATTTACATACAGCGAAAATAAAATTTTTGTTTGATTAGTCAAAAACCGCTCAACAGATTTTACTGAGAATTTTCGCAGTCAGTCATGCCATCCCATGAAAGTATGATATGCAAAATAAACTTTCAAAATTCCGTGATGACGAAGAGTTATAATACTTTTGATGCTATAACTCCGCATCCAGGCGGATTTTAAAAGTTTATCTAACCTATGTTACTTCCATGGGATCGCTTGACGCCCTGTGAACATTTTAGTAAAATCTGTTTAATGGTTCTTGATTCCACAAACAATATGTTTTCTATTTTCTACGTAAAGATTTAAATGCAATGAGGAGGGCATTTTCCCTTGATCGCGCCACCCTTATGTGGTGTCTATGATGTGTATTTACTCCCACATTACTCAGACATATTTCGAAGTCGGTATCTGTAACCGTTCTTAAGATATATACAAATTACATGTTCATAATCTTTGACGTATGATTACATTCGATGTTGTAACTCCGAATCCACGCGGAATCTTAGAATTTTATATAACCTATGTTTCTCTCAGGGCTTGCCATGACGTTCTGTGGTTGTCTATGTAGAATTTGTTTGTTTTAAGTTTACAACCCAAATGTTTTCTATTTTCAATATTCAGATATTTAAAATGCAATGGAAAGTGCATTTTCCGTTGATCGTACTATTCTCATTTTCGTATGGATGATGTGTATTCGCACTTACGTTATTCAGACAAATTTTGAGGACGGTATCTCTAGCCCTTCTTAAGATATACGCATATTACATGTTCCGAAATTTTGTGTTATGTTTACTATTGATGCTATAACTCTGCATCCACGCGGAATTTTTGAAGTTTATTTAGCCTATGTTACTTTCAGGGCATGCCCCGACATACATTGTAAATCTCATTAAGATCTGTTCAGCGGTTTTTGCGTCTATCGGGAACATACAAACAAATTTTTTTCTATTTTATATACATATATAGATAGATTATTAGACGGTATTTTAATAACACATTTTGATTGAAACGAGGACAAGCATAACGTTTCCATCCATGCCTCGAAGCAAACGAAAACGTTTTTCTGACAAAAATATAAATATTTTACCAAGGACGGCTTGCACTCCCGACTGTAATCCTATTGAAAACATATATAAGATTCCTGTGGCAAAGGTGTATGAGACGACATACAGTTCTTCTTTTGTATATTACCTTAAATATACAGTGTAGTAATGTTGGTTAGATATCAGCATAAATATGGTCCAAAATTTGGTATACTCTAGTCAAACCGTATTCTATCTATTACTTAAAATAGCGGTGGTAATGCTAAATATTAATTTAATAATATCAATATTGTGAAGTTTGTTTTTAATGTCATTTTTTATTTAAAATGAGCGCTCAAACGATTTTCCTGTCAAAATATGCCTTATATTTAGTTATTTCAAAAAGTATTTTTTGTTTGTACTTGATATTCGATACCTTAAATAAATTCATTTTTGTAAAAAAAAAAATAATAATATGTGCATTCATATTAAACTCCTTAAAACATCATATGCACTCAAACGAATCATATGCACAAATGTTCAGACATATTATTGAAGTTAAGAAGGCCTACACATAGTATTTCTCTAACAAACTGCTAAACATATGGTCACATATATATTGAAAATAATTCTCTGCTAGGCGTCTTACCACTCATCTCAAGATCTAGATTCGCTGAATGGAAAATAACTAGATTGAAAATGTCTTTTGAATTGTTATCCTTGCATTCATTATTCATAAATCGATGCATGCTTTGAATGGCACAGTAACATTTGAAGTAAATATGGACATTTCTTTCAAAACTATTTCACTAACATTACTGTACCTAATCGACCAATACACTGAGACCCTTTATATATAAAAACCTTGATATTGACTATTTTGACCTTTCATACGAAGTTTACAAAAAAATCGATTCATGCATTCCAATTACAAACAAAATGCAACTTATGTTTCCATCGTCTTTTTCCAGCTTTACCCGATTCTTGCTCAGAAAACTTAATTTTCTCAACCGGATTTCAGATAATAAATCTATGTTTGTGCCGGTTTTAATCAACCAATTAAACATATAAGTTTATCATTTGAAATCTAACAACATTGTTAACTTTTTTGTGTAACTCAACTCTGTGTTCTTAATATCCTCTATCGAGGAAGCATGACGTTCGTATGGATCACAGACCACAGGAATTTAGGTTTTAATAGCATTTCTTTCAATGTATCGAACTGCAAGTCTAAACTATTCTCACGCCTCTGTACTTAAAGACTTCAATCTTAATCTTAACGGTTTACAAACAAACAAATTCGCTGTTAACCAATAATAGATTTATGAATTTAAAATATTTTTATATTTTAGCTTCCTTTTAAAAGAGAGGCAATTTAAGTAACGTCTATAATATGCCGTGTTACATTTAGGCAATAAACAAAAAAATCCTAAGGAAGGAAAAATGATAATGGAAGCACTATCGAAGCAATCCATGACAAAATGGCATATTAGAGTGTGGTGCATGAAAAATAAAGTTGTTGATGTTTAGGACTTTTACTGGTATGAAATGTAGTTAATGTGTAGTGAAATAATTTACGTATGTCTAATTATACGAATTAATTAAATAAATAATGTGACTACTATATTTTGCTGTAGGGTTAACTTAATCAAGTACAATTTCTTGATGATTGTCTTGATAGTTCGAAATTCAAACACTCAAGAAGTTATAAGAAATTGTGGAAATGAGAGGGGTGGATATGAGTGATATACTGTAATTTGATATTCTAATATGGGTTTATATTACCATCATCGCAAAATTTGCTCGGGGCTAGGAATTTAGATCCGCAGAAAGTTAAAGTCCAGTTGTTGTATAGGGCGTTAGAGGGACTTCTGGTACTGTGGAACACGCCCATATCATAGAAAATGCTTGAAATATGATAACGCCGCCTTGATATACTTTTTCTAAGTGGTGAAAACAAACATATAACATGATTTTGAATACACAACTGCAATGTTGAAAATGTAGTTAAGCTCTGATTGAAATCTGAGATTTGAACATCAAATCCTTTGTTTTTCTCAAATACAACTGGTGCGCACGAGAACTCTCGAAGGCAACAACCGTTTTCATTCAAACTTTGTACATCTTAACATTTCTTCCAAACTTAGTTTAAGTTCGAATGGTCACAAAATGGTCAAAATTGTGCTAAAAATTAATTTTATAATAACATGCAAACGGAATATCCGGAATGCATTTTAACGAAACTTTGTACAGCCTATTATCTTTACCAAGCCTAGATGAAGTATGAAGATGGGACCCGCTGGTCCACTCTTTCTGGTACATCCCCCACAGAGGGTCAAAATTTTTAATATTTATTATGTCAATATCAAGCTAATAGAACTTTAACGAAACGTTGTACAGCCTATTATCTTTACCAAGCCTAGATCAAGTTTCAAGATGGGACCCACTGGTCCACTATTTCTGGTACATCCCCCACAGAGGGTCAACATTTTTAATATTTATTATGCCAATATCAAGCTAATGGAATGCCCGTTTTGAACCAAACTTTGCACAACCTATTACCTTTACCAAGCCTAGATGGGACCGATTGGTTCACTCTTTCCGGTACCTCCCCCACAAAATGGTCAAAATTGTGCTAAAAATTAATTTTATAATAACATGCAAACGGACTATCCGATGTTAATGAAACTTTGTACAACATATTATCTTTACCAAGCCTAGATCAAGTAGGAAGATGGGACCCATTGGTCAACTCCTTCTAGTACCTCCCCCACAAATGGTCAAAATTGTCAATATTTGTAAATCCAATATCAGGCGAATGAAATGTCCGATATGAACCAAACTTTGCACAACCCATTATCTTTACGAAGTCTAGATTAAGTCCAAAGATGGGACCCATTAATCCACTCCTTCCGGTACCTCCCTCACAAATGATCAATATTTTATAAAATTGTATCATTATTAAATCCGAAACCTCTTTGATAAAAACGTATTTTTTATATAAAGCTAATAATAAAATCTGTGTCTAATTCCGAAGACCACCACAAACCATAGGCTAGGGATATCTGTCGGCAACACCGACTGACACTTTTTTACTTTTTTTTATTTTTAACGCGAAAATTATTTTTTACCCTTTGTGGCCTTTGATTCTTATAAAAAAGAATATAGGGAACAATTTAAAATTTGGTTTTCTTTGTATTTCTTTATATTGGACTTTTATTTTTCATTTGTATTTCTCCCGAATACAAGGATGTACCGATGCCAAATTTTGTTCATATCCAATTTAATATAGTTGCATTGAATCTGTGTACAGAAAATTGTTTTATGATTATGGAAAAAAATTCACAGGCGGGTAGTGTGGACCACTATTAAAAACTGGACCTTTTCGTGGGGACTAGTTCGAAACATGGACGAGGAGGTATTTTAGAAAAAATCAGAGTTCTAAGGTTTGAAACCTATTCTTGGGAACAATCTAAACTTTTTTCTTTCTAATAATACATCGAGTCGATGCTTTAATTGGCATAATTCTCAAGATTCATAGACCAGTGACCATTTGTAAATGTAAAAAATTGTTCGGAGGAATGAAATTCAGGTCTAACGTAACAAAGAAATTATCGATCAAACAAATCCTATTACCTACAAGTTATGTTTAAATTGGAGAAACGTTTTCAAAAATCTTTAATCTTTCCTCATACTCTTATATTGTCTCAACATCGAACAGCCACTTTAATAAATATACCAAAATATTTGTGTGAAAATGTACATCGTCATGGAAAGTAAAAGTTTAACAAACACTATATATATATACATTATGTATATTGTATACATAAAACAAATATGAGAAAATTATTGTAACAACGCGGCAACAGCAAATTCAACAAATTCAATTCAACAACAAAAACAACAACAACAATCTAAACCACACATAGCTTATGCTCGGGTGAGCGTTGCCCTACTTGAGTTTTCTCATATCCGAAACACAAAGTCGGATTCAAGAAGAGCAGAGCGTTGCATGAAAATGAACGAGGCGTGAACAATGAAATAAATGCAAGACAACAATCCAATCATTGATTGTGAATCAATTTCCAAATAATAACTGCCATTCATTGTAAACTGATTCTAAATCACAACACAAAGCTAAATGGGCATTCCAACT
This sequence comes from Musca vetustissima, assembly GCF_032173495.1. NCBI lineage: Eukaryota > Metazoa > Arthropoda > Insecta > Diptera > Muscidae > Musca > Musca vetustissima. The sequence continues at coordinate 9,706 of NW_026886195.1, forward strand.
GGGTGATTTATGTTAATAGCCTCGTTTGTCTAATTAAGACTACAGAGTGAAACAAAATTACCAAAACACAGCTGCATTGTTGTTGTTTTTGTTAATATATAAGAGAAAAACTTGAATAGAAACGAAATTATGAAAATTCGGAATTTACGAAAGAAATGACGAAAATAAAAATGTTAATATTCATGGAAAATATAATGCGGACGGCGTGAAAATTAAATCATTTCTCACCCAAAAATGTATTATTTCCACATATTTGTATTATAAACACTGATTTTTACAAAAGATTTTGAGAAATAAAACGACACGAAACTTGCCCTGATGATACTTTACATGCATTTCCTGTTAATTACGCACTAAATGATTGACTTGCTTGAAAAACAACGAACTATGTTCAGCTAGTATATTTTTCTTAAGAACCCTATACCCAAACTTAACAATTTTATCGATGTCATCTATATACAATGTCCAAATAACCGACCCACCATGTAACTACTGAATGCCTGCACAACTGATCTCCCTATTTCATAAAAAAATAATTGTTGTTGATTTGTTTCTTTTGTTTTGCCAAAAATAATGCTATGTTCATACTGTGTGTGCTGCTACTATTTCTCACCTGAGACAATAATTATGCCAAAGTTGTATTTACGCTTATGACATAGTACCGCATGCTAACGACACAAAAGAAGCATGTGCTTGCTGCAAGATGATAGACGACATCATATTGTAACGGCGAAGGTACCTACAAAATAATACCGTTCCACTCTGTGTTGCAACAATACTCGAATGAGAAAGTGATCTAATATTTCATTGACTTGAAAGCAGCCGACTGCCGCTCAAAACAAAAATCAGAGAAGTATGACAACAATCCAACCACGACACACTGACACATATTCCATTGCGACTTTGTTGACAAACAAATAACATACCGACGACGACGAAATTATATCCCCCATTCGATTCATTAGTACCCGTGGACGTCTGGGCGACTAGACGACGTTGATGGGCTTCCATGCGTATCAGTATTTTTTTCTATTCGTAGTACAAAGAAAAGTAACTATTTAACAAAAAAGTTAAAAGGAAACAGGATCCATTCAAAATTATTTACTTTTGTTTAGGAAAAGTCTCAAAGGCGCTGAGAGAGCTACATTCTGGTTTAATAATGAAAATGCGAATAATTATCATTAAAATTGTTTTTGTTTGGCTTTCCAAAATATTCTCCAGCAAGATTTCGAAGCCCTTTCACCACTCCGATTGAGACACCTTCTAAATTAGATTTTTAAACGCTTCATCAGCATCGTCTGGTGACAAAGTACATCGGTGGACAACTTTTTTGATGATAATTGATAGAAAAAATTCAAATTAAAATAAATATGAAATTTGATATTGATACGTCAAGTAGCTTCGTCTCTACAAAGTTTAAAATCTGATAATTGTTTGCAAAGGGATTTTTCATCTTATTTTCGAAAGGCTGTATATTTTTCTGATGCCCCAATATTTGAATATTCAAATTAACGTTTATTATAAAAGTGTTTAGATTGGTTGCTGTGGATGTTAAAAACTAGGATTCGCTGTTGTTGTTATGTATATAAAGGTCAGATGTCCTGTACTGCAGTCAGTGTTGCCAAAACTTTGTTGCGAAAAAATGCTATAAAAAGTGCCAAGAAAAATTGCTAAAAATTATGCTGTCTGTAGTTCTTAAAAATTCATTGGAACCTCCACCACAAGGCGGAGTATATATTCAATTTGTTTGCAACACATCAAATACCAGAATCAGAATAAAATTCTATGTCGATTTAGCCATGTGCGTCTGTCTGTATAAATAACGATAGATCTCACAATATTGAAGATAGAACTTTGGAATTTGGAACATACTATTGCTATTGCTACTATTACTAGAATTTTTGGTATTGAAATTTAGTGTAACCCTAAATTCGATATTTTGAAGCTTTTGGGCACATATTTGAACCTATTTTGCTGTAATACTTTGGGTTCGTCCTACTAAAAATTATAAAAATCTTCCTCCTAAAAAGTACCGGTCTACGTTTTGGTATGATCTCCACATAACGGTACAAGCATATTTCCGTCGTTTAAAGGTTATAATCACATTTTCCCACCAAAGTAACATTAAATTCACATTGGAGATTTTCGAGGCATGCATGTATTTATGCAAACAATGACCAATTTAGATAAAGGTTTGCACAGGACCCCCATAAATAAGAAGGGCTATTCAGTATCATAAAGTTTTGTAAGGTACCGGGCAATTACAACCCTGTTATATCCTTAATCAGCCAGAAAATAAAGGCCTGAAATTATAACATGGATGATACAACATCGTACATTTGCGAAGACAATATTATATATATTCCTAATGTATGTTCTGAAAATCTGATGAATGATAAATCAGTGATATATGCAGTAACTAAAGGGTCCAGGGTATGGTACGTATTTTAAAACGTGGACCAAAAGCTAAATTGTAACACTTATAAAATATCATTCAGAATATTTGTAATTTATGTATTTTGAGCGACTTATTGTAACAAGAACGTCTCAGTTCTCACTTGTCCTAATTATAGCCACACGACATCTCTTGAGTCGGTAGTGCCCTTTTTCTACGATCAACTTATGTGTTGTTCTTGACTTCGTTCGTTTTTTCACATTTTTTGGGAATTTGTTTCAGTTCGATAGCTACAAACTACTATGTACTATTGTATTGTATTGTTTTACGATTTCGTTACGTTTCAAGCAAGGTCATATTTAAACATATTTGGTATTTATAAAACGAACAGATACAAATTACAGTTTCATTTAATAAGGCATTCAAAGAAAATCACATTTAATAGGAGTCGTCGCACCAGCAGCAACAACACCATAAACTTTCATTTTTCAAAGACAATATACAAGAACACAACAGTCGGCTGACAGACAACAAACATGACATGCAATTATTTATTTTATGACGATTATTATCTTTAATGTCAACCAAATGCATAACATGGTTTAAATCAAAACAATTTAACATTGTAGCCGCCGTGAAGCGGTTAGCTGTTTCCGAGAGTTATATTGGGATAGGGGGAAGGGGGGGAAAGTGTTATTACATCAATGAATTTTATTAATTGTTTAAACAAAAACCGACTAACATTCTAGGGTGCTAATGTCATTTTCTGAACATTTGTAGACAATAATTGTTTTAGTGGTATCAACTTACTTACAGAAGACACCATCAAATCTAATACTTACACACTTCCCAATTTTGTAGACATACCCATTTAAAACCTTTTGGGACGAATTAAACGATTAAATGTCGCAATTAATAGCAACATTATTTAGCCTTAGTAAAATATAAAAACAAGGGCCAACAGACAAGAAATACCTTGACAAAATTTAACATGTGTTAGTTTTTTTTTTATTTTGCATGACTAAATCTGCAGAAACGGATTTGGTCAATGGGTTCTGCCCCGAACACCAAGCATATTCTAAACTAGTTTGTTTTATTGTCGTTCGACGAAGAGCCTTATAAATGTTACCGCACACAAATTTATGGCCAAACATGTTCGATCGAAACACTTCACATTGAATGTTTAAACAATGCCTTTAATTATTATGAGGAGAATTTCGAAATTTGCAAGTATAAAATAATCACTCTGACATTTTCGTGATTGCTACACTCAGAAAAAAAACAGACTATTGCCAAATACATATCGCGTGTTGAGCCATGCAAATTGGCAGTTGGGAATAAATGTTCAGTTACACTTGGTATATACACACACCTCGCCTTGTCGTACGAATATAATATTTCGGCGGTAAATACCAGAAGTTATGTATTGTTAAATACGTTGGGAACACGGTTGGTTGATTAATGTTTGTAACAATTAAAAAAATACAAACAGGTTCTGCATTAGCTTTATATATGATTTTGAAGACAAGACATAGCCCTAGGAGAAACCAGTAAGGAAAATACTGAAGTCTGACTGGCCGATTATATGATACCCGCGATTACAACAAAACTTGACACACTTTAGGCTATACTAACTTTAATACATTGTGCAAAAATTTCGTGGCAATCGATCTTAGCTTTGGTCTTTGGTGCATCATTTACAGAAAATCGGACGATCTAAACCGGACGATCTTCCCAATTTAAATAGGGTTCGTCCTTGGGTCAAATAATATGCATATTCTCAAAAGGAGCCATGTGTCGTCTATCTCGTTTCTTTTGCCTGTTAAACACATATGGAAAACGACATAATACTGTGTGTGGGAAGGGTATAAACAAATATATTCAGTTAGAAATTGGTATTTTCGTATCATTTTTGACAATTCTTAAACTAATTCTGTTTTTCTTTAAGTCTGTATTTATACATGCAACTTTTGTAAGGAACTCTGCTGAGTTCTTACAAGTGAGAGGTATAAAAAGTGACAAGGGGGGAGAGATTTACTGATACTGATTTTACAGCTGACATGTTTATTTATTTTTTTTTTTTTTTTGTAAATGTTGCCAGCTTTATAAAAATTAACTTTTGTGAGAATTGTCATCGTCAGCAGTACGTATATTTGTAGCAAGTTCGTTATATCCAAATTAAAATATATGAAAACTGAATATCGAGTAAGTAAAGTAAAGATTTGTATGAAAAATATGTCCTCAAGCTTCGAACTGAAAATGTGTTCGCTTTATAGAAAGTTCGTTATAACCGGTGTTTGTTATAAGCGTACTCCACTGTATTACTGTATCGCAGAACAACGATATTCGTAGTGTTTCTCATCTTGGCAAACTAAAAATCGTAATATACCACTGTTGGAGCACTAAAAATCGTAGGGCTCCAACTGTCATGCTTTGGAAAAGTTAAGTTTTTTTGTTAGTACGTATGGTAGTGCACTTATCCATTCGGAACAGGATATTATGATACGGTACTATAATGTGTTTATACCCTTTACCACACTGTGGTACAGGGTGTTATGTCTTTGTGCATATGTTTGTAATAGGCAAAGGAAACGAGATAGACACTTTCTGAGTCGATTTATGCATGTCCGTCCGTCTGTCTGTGCATGTTAAATTGTAAACAAAGTACAGGTCGCATTTATGATCCGAATTGGATGAAAATTGGCACAGCTAATTTATTTGGCTCAAAGACGAACCCTATTGAAATTGGGAAAAATCGGCTCAGATTTAGATATATCTCCCATATATATTTTCGTTCGATTTTAAATTAATGGTGCACAAAATACCTAATGTTAGGTCTATTGGCACAAATGTTTGCACTACGTACTGGAGTTAGTGTAGTCCAACGTGTGTCAAGTTTTATTGGAATAGGTTCAGATTTAGATATTGCTCCTATATATATTTTCCTCCGATATTAAATGAAATTAGTATAAACTAATCTGTGGCAAGTTTCGTAGAAATCCGTTTAATTAAATTTAAATTTAATTAAATGTTGCCCCAAACTCCTAATTTTTGTCAGATTGATGCGAAATTTTTCACTACGTACCAAATTGAGTACCGAATGGCGTAATTTCTGTTTGTAGAAAAGCAGACAAAGCCCATAAATTCGACCGACTTCATGTTTGTGGGGTTTCAAATAAACAACAAGTGCCCGATTGAGATTCGGTTTAAATCGATTTACATAATTTTGTCTGATTCTCTATCTATCCAAATGAAGAGTTTAGTATAGGTTACAGAATGACATGCTTATGGATTGATCTAAGTCGGTTCACATTTAGATATAGATCACATATTTTAGTTCATCCAATTTCATGTAAATGATCTTTCGAAAATGCTGTTAGAATGCTTCTGCTGAATATACCCAATGTGGTGACGGGTATTATATAGTCGGCCCCGTCCGACTTTACTACTTTCCTTAATGTTTTTTTCGAACACTGTTATTTATTATAAAAGTAACATTTTTGAAAGTTACGGCATTAATAATATATACGAAATTCTTTTTACTTAAAAGTTTATAATTGAAGTGGAGTTTGAATATTGACTAAAAACTATGTAGTTCTAATTCTAGCAGCATCATGCACATTTTATTTTCAATTATACCGTCAACTAAATTTAAAAGTATCCGAAACGATAAACTTACGATAAATATTACATCGCAAGAAGCAGAACTGTTGATAAGACTGTTTTGACACTTCTTCAACTAGAAATATTGTAAACAAACAAAAAATTGAATAGAATATTTTAGAAAAACTAATTATAAATGATGAAAAGCTCATTGGAACTATTTTTTTTATGATGAAAATGATGTGCAGGGCTTGGGATCTACTACAAGGCATTGCTTCCCGAGAAGCCCGCCGGTCAACAGCAATTCCTCCTCTCTTAAAAGTGTGTGCAGCTCTGAGGTTTTTTGCGGAGGGAAGTTTTCAAAAGTCCCATGGCAATGACCTCAACGTTGGCATGGCATGCTAATAGAGGAAAAACTGTGCAAAAATTGGATTGTTTCCAAATTAAAAGAGGAGGAAAAAGGGAAGAATATTTTTTTTATTCGAAAACAAAGTTCCCGGGTGTTGTCGGATGTATAGATGGGCCCAAAAGAAGATGTTCGCCATTTTGTAGTAATTTTAACCGTTATTCCAACCACATTTCAGTTCTTATTGCTAAACACAACTAAACAGCAACCAGAAATAAATGGGTGCCGAAAAATTCTATTTGAAGCAACTGAAGTTGACAACAGTTGCCATCCATAATTCAAATTTGGCAACTGACAACGCAACTAAACCCTGGTTACCATCCGTAATCGACCCATTAGTCAACAAATAATTATTGCACTATGGGATTATCTATGTTAATGCTTCTGGGAACAAAACTAAATTTTTAATATGACTTGTTTTTATAAATTTAGTAACAAAAATTAAAAAGTGACACTAACAGTGGCTATTTCCAACCGATTTATAAAAACAACAAACTGGGATTACGCCTATTTTGCAATAACAAAATACAAATGGTATCTCAAATAACCCGCCAACACTACTGAAAAATAAAAAATCTAACAAACATCTTCTGAGGTGGCAATGTTACGTACAGTTATTAGGTTAAATTTAATACTCGCCATTCGAGGCTCGTATTGGTGCGCTATACTAAGTTTCGGACATCCGATCAAAAAAATGGACTGTGCCAAGTTCCATCTCAATCGGTTTATAAATGTGACCTGTACTTTGTTTGCAACATTATAAGGACAGACAGACGAAATTCACATACCGACTCAGAGAGTGATTCTATTCTCAAAAGTAACTATGGGTCTATCTTGTTATTATTGTTGCAGCCTTCAGCTTTTCTACAATGGGTTAAGTTGACATGACTCGGGTCGTAAACCCCTCTGTCGTTGGTCTATGTTGATTCCCTTTGCCTGATACAAACATACACACAAAGTCCACGTAACACAGTGTAGTGTAGGGTATAAAAAAATACATAAAAAGGCCATACAAGAAAATTATTCTTCAAAGGCAAGGTGATCAACAACTACTCGTCTCCACATTTGTTGATCAAAATAAAACATAAATATCTAAATTTAAATGACATACAAGTTTTTTTTTTGTAACCAGCTAAAACCAGCCAAATCTATTTAGACCAATTTTCAGACAGACAGAAGAAAAAACCGTTGAGAAAAATTTTCCAAATGCAATGCCAAGCAATAGCATACATATGCAATAACTTATTTTGTAGTCAAGAAAACACATTAACAAATGCTCGAATGTATTTTAAACAAAAATAAAACTGACCCCTTTAAACTTTAAAAAACATGAACTTGAAATGTTTTCTAGTTAATCTCAAAGAGATCGGGGATAGATGGATTAGACTTCAGCTAATGCATCGAGACACAAAGAATTCTTGGGGTGGGCAACTCTCGACTATTACAGATCATGATAATAATACATACAAATTAGTGTCTGTAATCCGAAACCATTGAAGTTCAATTTCGATAAGGAATTTTTCATCAGACACTTCTGTTAACTTCTTAAAAAGTTTTTTCATATTAAAACAAGCACACACTGTGCAGAATAATTGAAACAATAACCACTGTGATAGACAATGTGATGTTTTTATGTTGCTGTGCAGTGCCTCTTGTGAATAACACCGATAAACACTTGCATTACGACATTAAATCGTCGTATCTGAATTTTGTTATTGTGCTGCCATATAATGACGGCCGGTTTTCGACAACGCTCACAGTTTAGAATTGGTTCATTTTGTAATTTCTGATCAGTTGGACGGTTTGTGTTTCGGTTTTGTTTCGACTTCACGTTTTTGTTTTCTGCATTACCGTTTTTAGGACATTGTCTAATAAATCATTGAACAATTAGAATTACTTACATACATGTATAGATGGAAAGCGTATTTAACACCTGAATGGTAAAATATATTCTGCCATATTGCCATACTTTGTTATGTATCCATTGGGGAAAAACATGTTTAAGGAACTGAAGAATTGCATGATTTGGAAGCAAGTAAGAGGAAGAAAAAAGAAAATCATCTGACAGTGGCAAAGAATATACATATCATCGTATGCTAGACAATAACAAGTTTAATAAAAAATCTTTTCATTCGCCTTCAAAATTTCAGAACTGTTTAAAGATAGATGCAGAATTTAAAAAATGTCAAATTAAAACATCAAACTGGATTTAGATCATAATCCAATGTTTGCAAAAGCATTCCATTAAAACCAAAACTATTCAATTTGGATGACATTCTATACAAATTTCCAAATTATAAAGAGGTGAAACTTCGACGTCAAATCTGTTAAATGATTCAATTTTGCTTTTAATGTTCTGAACAACTGTGTATCCAAATTAAAGAAAATATAATGCATGGCCCATGGTATAATAAAATAATAATTAGTTGTTGTAAGTTATATTAGTGTCAACTTCATTTAATCATAAAATGTAAAAAATTATAAAAAAGACACGAGTATTATGTTGGAATCAAATCACCTGAGTTTTTATCCTGTTCAGGTTGGTATTTCGCGATTAAAAAGTTGACAGGAACAGAAGTCTAAGGCATGAATTCGCCTGCCGGTTAACCTTATGAAATATACCTTGATGTAATATTTTGAAAATAAATGTGGGCTCACCATTTCAATGAAATTTATTTTAAAATTTAGTAAATTGTATGACCAATATTGACAGATTTTGACAAAGAAAATTCCATAGATATTATAAAACGAAATTTCTGTAGACTAGAGCAAAAGAGTTCATTCTCGAATGACTTATCAGGAAGGATTTCACTTTCTTTCATCTTCAAATACATCTACAATTTTAAAAAGTATTTGATAATCTGTCTAAAACGTATCCCTTATAATACCGTAGGCAGTCGTTAACTGACCATAACCACAGTTCCTTCATTTCGCGAGTCATACACACCGATACCAACAAATCAGATTTGGAAATTAAACTCTGCACTGCCCCCACTACCGGATTGTGCAACAAATATTACAATACGAACGAATGAACGCAATGTTGGCGTCAGCATGCATGGGGTTATTGCAAAACTTTACAGAAAATCACATTCACTTTTGTCCAATGGATTTACTCTAGCCACTATTATTATTTTGCTTGTTTTGTTGTTGTTGGTGTTTGCTGTTGTGTTAAGTTTTTTTTTTTTTAAACGTGATTTAGTCTTCTAGTCGACATCTCATTACAAAAAACAGGAGTCAAGCGTCATGTCAACACAAAATTGTTGTTTTTCCACAGTTGTAAATTTAGTAGACAGAACCGGATATTTACAGAGACTGATATGTTTCAATAGATTCCTAATCGGATAAGAACATCCTTTTTGTTAAAACATCTGTTTCTTTAGCAGCACTTGCATGTATGTGTGAGTGTGACCATTTCAAATAAAAAACATTTCAGAAATGTCTACGATTGCCAAGAGAATACTACTAAATTTAGTAGTAGTATTCCAGTCCAGTAGTACCAGTCATGTCCCTTTCTATCCAATCTGAATTTAGTTCATTTCTTGCAAACAGAGAATATTGACATCTCAGCCAGGAGACTATCGGCCATTGTGGGTAGAAAGGAAGGCAGCAGAATAATTAATTATTTTAATTTGAATTTTTATTATTTGATCGGTGTGATGGGAAAACATAAACAATCAACACATCCACATACACCGACACCGACACACTTTCGGATGTGTGTGCAAGTATTTATGAGGAGGTAGCAAATGTTAATTATAATTTTTAAAATCGAATCGACGACCATACTGCGATAGATTGCTGTTGCATATTTTCCGCTACCTTTTCACGCCATGGAAGGAATGAAGCTGTTAATTGTTTGCCCGTCTGTCTGTGCTCGTTCTTTTGCATAAATAATGTGAGAACCAAAAGTCGTTCGTGTTGTTATTTTTTATTTCCATATTTTTTTTCCTATTGACACAGAGTTTAATTATTGTTGATGTACAGTAGGGTAGGTTATATAAGCGAGAAAAAAATATGAAAATATATTTTTATTTTTATCAAAAGATTATTCATTAACATGAACAGTATAATGGGTAAATTTCTATTCCGATTAATAGAAGATTTTTGCCGGCTGTGGAAAATAGTATTAATTATGAAAAAACAATACAAAAAGTAAAAAGATCTATATTTTGTGCAAATGTCTCAAAGTGATACGCCAAAAGTACAAAGAAAGTATTAAGTATTAAGTATTGTGTTTGATTTCATTAACTTTTATTCGTTTTGCCTCCACCTCCTTACTTGCACCAGATATATCTTAATTTACCCAGATCGCACATAATTCCTTCTACACTAACTTTTAACTTAACCATTAGAAATGAATTTTTTACAATTTATACAAATATCGCCTTTTTGAAACTCCTCTTTCTATATGAATTAGTTACCACATCGAAAAAAAAATTAAGATGTGTTCATAACAGTTTCCAAAACACTTAACGTTTGTCTGTTTATACCGCGCTTTCTGTGCTAGGCTAAGAACTTTCCGAACTGCCCCCGTAATATTTGTAGCTACCTGGTTTTTAAATAGGAATATTTAGGTAACTTTATTGGATATGTATGTGATGTGAAAGTGGTCTTAACATTTATTCTATTTAGCATTCGAAGACGTAAGTAACAAAATAATGCACTGTGCAGCGTACAAAATCACATTCACAAACAACTGCACAACGTTAATTAATCCAAATGGTGGTGAGAACTACTTTAATGTTGTTCAGATCGGAAATTCGCTCAGAACAAAGCAAACAAAGTCCAGAATGAAATTGGCCATAATGACAGTTGTATCGCTTAGCAATGAACTGTGCCTCGGACATGGTCAGGCATTCGATTGAGTGGTCCGTGTGACTTGGTATATAGCCAATCAATATTTGTTGATTGAATACTGCTCCTTTGAGATGTCGTTGATTTCCTAAACGATAAAAAAAACTCCACGGAACACGGCAATTGTTTGATACCAACATTAAAAGAAAATAAAATAAATATTTAGCAGAAATGAGTAATTAATTTAAACAGTCATTAAACGTGCCAAACAATAGCAAGGCCGAATCGATTTGATCGGTATCTTTTGGATACAATGCTTAAAAAGGTGGGCGTGTTTAAACTGAAAGCTAAAATAAATCAATACACGACTAACACCATTTGGCATTATAATAGAACAACACTAAATTTCATGAGCAATTCAATATTTGTTAACATTAACGAAACAAAATAGAAAAAAAAAACAATATTCATTAAATAAGTTAGAGTGTGGATGCTAACAAAAACATTGTAGAAAACATTTTTGAATAAAAACTAAGATTTTGTTTAACTCCTTAAGCCCCAATTAATGTCGCCAATTGGGACTTTTTAAAAGAGAAGACTAAAGAAAAAACTCACACCATAGTCTATGTTATGCGATTTTCAATAAATATTTGATGAGAAAAATGTGTACAGTGTACTGGTATATATTTTGATGAAAGCTCTGAAAAGATACGATACAGATTGGAATATTTTTTAAATTTGTTGTATAGTAAAATTAGGTGGGATATATTCAAGGGCTTTGTGATTAAACCTCGTCGACTATTGCCGGTGTTCATGATCGTGCCATGGTGACATGTCGGTTCCTATCACCGTTATCAATTCTTAATTTAATAATAATTAAATATTGAAATTAATAAATCCTAGTTACATTGGGTCAATATTAATAACGTTCAGTATGGAGATGTGATATACAATAAGAACCAAAAAAAAAAAAAACTGAATATGGGGAGGTATGGTTAAATGGGGCTACCCTGAAACGGTTGAAAAACGTGTCCAAAATCCCCTAAATACAGAATATTGGGGAGTATGGAGGCTACACCAAAACGTGGACTGATATATACCAACATTTAATCACGAAATACAAACCAGAACAGGATAAATACTCAAAATATCTTTCAAAAAACGTAATTATAGCATATACGTATATTTTGGTTCAAAAAAATTATTTTTTATCATAAGACGAAAAAATGCGAAAATCGAACATGCTTTGTAACCCCAACTGATTATGGAAAATTGCCCATTTTTAAATTTACCAAAATTGTTTACGTTGCCCTCTTACGAACAACAGTTTCCTATTATTGTTATATTCAAAAATAAAATATACAGCTGCTATTTATAAAAACAAACAAGATCTAGATAATTTTAATTTAATAAAATGATTCAACAAACTGTAACAATAGTTCTATAGAAAGAACATCAAGTCGCCAGCGCACCACAGCCAGCAAAAGTCGGCCAATCCCAAATTTAAGATTTTGAATATTCTCTTAATACTATCGGGAATTGTATACGAAGAATATTTTTTGCATCGAACATTGCCACCAACAATGACATTTTTATACCCGTCTGTGATTATTCTTTTTTTGGTTTCGTATTTGCTAAAAGGTGATCACGACATGGGTGTAGACTGCAGTTTTTCAATAACGCTACCAGGACAATGAAAATAACCAAAAGTTAAATGGTATGTTTTTGTTGCTGTTTTTCATTTTATACCCTTCAGCATTGGTTAAATGCAAAAGGAAGCGAAAATCACTTTTTGAGAACGGTTCAGATTTGGATATAGTTTCCATATATATTTATGAACGTATTTATGTGCATCAATTTTTATGGTGCACCAAAGATCCTATGTTTGTTCGGTTTATACGAAATTTTCCATAGCTTGCTAGATATATATGCAGTAAAATCTCGCAGTTGATTGTAGCCACAATCCGAATTGTTTTTGTTTAAATCGGTTCAAATTTAGATTTTCATCGAATTTTATGAGAATTGGTAATAATTTCGATCGAAAACGTCATATACCCGTATCTATATCTATATAGTTCACATATTTCATTTCGTCCGGTTTTATGTCAATGGTCCTCCAAAGATGTCCGTTCTATCGACAGGATATTGTACACATACAACCAAATGTTTGGTTACAACTTGGTTTGTTTGGTTACAAGACTTGTTTCAATCTTCTACCCTTCTATCATTATTATTATGCATGTCAAGATATATGTCAAATTGAATATCTTCAATGTATTTTTATACATTTAAAAAATATGATTTGTCAAATTGAAATTTCTTAATTACTCCACGAAAATAAAATCTTTATTCTGCACAATACAATTTACACAATTTTCAATGAATTGCTGTTTTATTGTTTTTACACTGCTAATATTTTCGTTTACATTTTCTTTTATAAACATTAAAATATATAAAAAAAAAACAAAAAAACAGGAAGCTTTTCATTGTGGAAAATCATATGTATTGTGATTTAGATAATAATCCATCAAATAGAGGCGATGTTTCCACCTTTGGGATTACAGTTTCCCTGACTTTGGTTCAGTTCCGCTCCCATGAAGGCCGCCTGTATGAACACAACTAATGTTGGAGATTCAGAAATGTTTTCCAACATAAATCTTGTTTACTATTTTTATTCTTATCGTTCTATGTTGAACTTTCATAATGCGTCTATACAAAGTTTCTAAAATATTTTTTGACATTTTGTGAATGTTTTTTTAATAAAACAACATCAAAGGAATTATAGAAATATGAATACAGCAGACAAAACACTCACATTGAAAATATTCTGGATTGGCATTTCAAATTACTGACGCTACAACAATAAACACAAAACGAATTGACAGAAAATTGCCGGTACGAGCAATTTTTTCCCATTTCTTTTCCCCTTTGCCCCTCTCTCCAGCAAACAAAGATTTGCCGCAAGTAAACCTAATCTAAATAGGGACATATAGACAGTACAAAAAAATCCTTTATAATTGTATAATTTCTAAAGCTTTTGCGAACTTTATTGTATATTTGTTCAGGAAATAATATTATCCCACAACTTCTGCTTCCTAACTCCCACCAGCCATAATACACGTAACATAATAGTTAAGTCTAAACAAACATCCATGGGATTAATTCCAATGTTTTTGTGAACGGCCTGTTGTATTTGGCGTATAATTATCGCGAATCTGACATTAAATAATGCAGATTCAATTTCAGCTTTCAAAACAAATCATCAGTATCAACAAATCCCCCCTGCGCACTTTGCTAGCAGATTTGTGAACATCCAGTGATTATCGCATAATAAACAAAATAGTCTCTCCGGGCACATAACAAAGCGATGTTCTAAACATTCGCCACTGTCGCATATATTTACGTACCCACACCTATCCTGCTGCCTAACACCCTTACGCGTCTAAACTAGGCTAGGCTGTAGTTGAGAACAGCACTAAATCATCAATTCAATTGGGACGTAAATTACGAGAATATCAATGGCAGGACCATTGATGATGGTGATGATGATACAGGACAGACACAAATCAGCAATTGTGGCAATCGAACAAAAGCAAGCCAAGTCAAACGAATGAGAAAAGGCCGTAAATTTGAATTTATCCAAATACAATTTACCGAAAATATTTACTCGCGGACACCTGTCGTTAAAATCGATTTCTGGTGTGGATGAAAAGTGTTTATACTTAAATATTAGATGGGTGCACGTGTGATGTGTATGTGGATAGAGGAGTTTGTAGTTTGAATGTGTATACGAGGAGGGTGGGCAAATTCGGCACAATCCATACCATTAAGTTTTCGATAACTCCCTTGTGGCATGGGTGGGCAACCTAACCCACTGGAACTATATCAATAACGACGCGTATTTATATATATATATATATATATATATATCATCGAATATATTAAAGTTTGCTCTTTTTTGCTTTAAAGCGTTGATTCTAAAATGGCCCTTTAACAATAGAAATTCAACGCTTGGTATGCGCTGTGGAAGGTTGGCCAAAACTGCCCTATTCCAGATAGTTTATATAAATGTATCTGCATCTACTACAGCAGATACATTCATACAAACAAACAAAACACGAAACTTTATTTATTGACGAAAAATATAGCCTTAAACACACTTTCGCACAAATGCACCTTCGCTAAGAGGTAGCACTGAATGGCTGACTATCTGTCACACTTGTGTGTCATCGAACGAATATTGGATTGCATTAGAAAAAATCACAATGCGGCATTTCAACATTTGTTATGATCTCCATTCCATGGTTCATTGCTGTCACACAGCACCAGTAAAAAGCAAGCAGCGACGAAAACGAAACTGTTAACGAGTCAAAGGGGACCAACTGGACAACAGTGGAGTTGAGTTATTTGGCAACATTTATTAAAATGCAAGCCAAACGTCTAAAATTGTGAATGGTGTTTATGGTTCCGATACTGTAACAGCCAATTATGTGCAATTTTGGTTTCGTAGATTCCGTTCAGGAATTTTTGATGTTAAAGATGCACCTCGCACAGGTAGGCCGGTCATCGAAAATGTCGATAAAATCGGAGAAATGATGGAAATTTACCGGCATGTTGTAAGCAGCCGTAACATCGCCCAGGAGCTAAATATCGACATAATGTTTTTTTTTAACCATTTATACCAAAAACAATGGATTTCTTTTTCCCCAACCTAATATAATAAAAAGGAATACAAGCATTTCTTCACTATGCTGACATTTGACCACCACTACACATCATGTTTATTTATCTAATGCCAAAATACCTTCAATGCGTCTACTGGTCAACATCATCAACTCAATCTGAACTAGTCCAGCAATTTTACTGGCGGTAGTGGTAATTCACGAATCCTTCACTTCAAGATTCAAATTGTATTCGCGTGCAGCTGAAGCAGATTTGTTTGTTGTTTCGAGCACGCTTAATCAAAAATCTGTATTTGTTCATATTGGAACAATTCGATGTCACATTAGAGGAGCAAACAAACAATTGTACAATTCGACTCCGCAATTATTTTGAGCTGAGGCATGCCACTAACAATGCATTTCGTAAAACATTTTTAGGATAAAATTTTTTCGATATTAAGATTGGAAAAATAATTTGTGCGAATTTTACATTGTGTGTATCAAACATTCTTTATTCCGTTTGTAATTTAAAATATTCCATTTTGAATGTATTACGAACTATTGAATTAGTTTAACTCGGGAAGAGTATAGGGCTGTTTTAAAAGCGACTTTTTTTGGTTTGGCTCAATGGTATTGTAGCCGTATAAACAAAACAGAATTGTTTTAACTATGGTATGGTGGAACGACTTTTAATGAAATATTATATGGGCAATATTGCCAATTAAAAAAAAAACTATATTATGAAATATACATTTTAAATTGCGTCTAAATCGCGTAGTCCTCAAAATCATTTGATGCGCATGCGGTTTCCAGGAAGTTCTAAAGTTTATCTTCCAATCCATGTATTTCCATTTGACGGTTGCATTGAAGTACATTGAAGTTGCATTACTCATCGCTGGTACCCACATGATTCAAATAGCAGATTAAAATTTCGTCTGAAAAATAGGATTTTTAGAAATTTGATCGCACAAAGTATATATCAAATTACTCAGATTGAAACTAGAAGAAAAATTCAAAATGCACTCAAAATCGAGTTCCACGATGTCAGCGTCACTTAAAGGTAGATTCAGATGGATTTTCGAAAAACGATACATAAGGACGTAATCCTCATTTGCACGAAGGCCATGAAATTAATGGCTAAACCACCAATAGAGAAAAAAATAAATAAAAACCCTGTGTTGACTCACCCTGTTTTTACTAATTTTTTTACATTAAAGTACACACAGTATCCACGTAAATAAACTTTGGATGTCAATATCATGAAAAGTTTGAAAAAAAAATCCAAAACTATTCAAAAATTGGCAATATCGCCCATTTATGCGAGATTCCGGTCACAACTGTCAATCCTTCTTGTTGTTAGGCCTATTTTTTTTTTGACGCAACTTTATGAATGTATATTAAAATATGATCTATTTTTGACAATTACTTTAAATCTCGGCTAAAAATAACAATTTGTAAAAAATTGTATCGTCAAGTATCAATGATATTTTAGATAAGCTTGAAAAATCCTTATCCATATCATTAAGAACATGTGCGAGTGATCTTGTGTGAATCGTATACCAATGTGGTATAATATACAACATTGTTTTATCAAGGTGTATTTAATAAGGTGTATGCATCAGATCCAACAACAAAAATTTTACAAAAACAACATTGTTGTTATAGAAATTAAATTGTCATGCTGACAAATAGGTTTTGACAAAAGTAAATAAAAACAATTATACATTTCTTCAGGTCGAATAATTTTGAAAAGTGTCCCACATGTAAGCCCATGGTACAATTATAAAAGGTAACACCAAATCCCAGCTGATTTGATTCCAACGTAATACTATTGTCAATATGAATTTGACAAATTATGTTTTTAAAAATCACCCAACAGGAAAATTGGGAACGCATACAATTTGAAATTGTTCTTTTTTGAATGTGCTCCTGTATTCAATTTACTCAATCTGCCTGCTGGGAAAGTTTGTGGAAGCAAATCATTCTTCAAGGAATAACTCGCTATTCCCAGCATTTTCATATGTCTTACACATATATATGGCAATGGCTCAATTATAGGAAAGATGTGGAATCGATAGAAATATAAATTTGATAGATTTTCATTCATGTTTTCCAATTTTTATTTCGAGGATTCGAAAATATTTCATTTTTAAAATAAAAATAATATGATGATAATTTGTTTGTTTGTTTACATTTTTCTGTCAAATGTGTTGACACTAGTAGAACTTACAACAACAAATTTCCATGTGGTTGTTGTATCGTTTTTTTTGTACAACAACACTTGCTGTTACCTTCTATTATTATACCATGATGTAAGCCTTGGTTCCTTGGGGATTTTGTTTATATTTTAAATTACAATATAATTTTCGAAGAAGTGGTTTCTTGGTAGAAAAATTGTAGGTCAAACACCACAAACCCGTATGCAATCTGTCAATAGACTACGCAACAGAATCTCATTTTAAATTGTAATAAGAAACATGTATTTAGCCAGGCGTTTGTAGAAAACTAATGGAGAAATTCTAATACAAACTATATAACACCATTTCCATGATTTTGAGGGAAACAGGGGATTTAGGGGCAGATTTCCTTTTCCTTAACAATCTCCTTTTGGTATTAAATCAATGTTCACCAAACAGGCGCCCCACAGTGGGAAAAAATGCAGATCTAGCGCGCAGAAAATCAAAGTAGATGTTTTACTGTATGTTTATCGATATTTTGGATAAGAATAGATTTAGATGGACAATTTTAATTATTTTATGAAAAAATTTGGCAATTTTTTTTTTATTAACCCATTAAGCGCCGATTTTTTTTTTTAGAAAAAACTTAAATTTTTTGGTGTAAATTACTATTTTGAAGCAATTGAAATATTTTATAATAAGCAATATTTTTCGTTATAACTAATAGTACTCCTAAAATGGAAGCTTCTTTTAAAAATTCCGAAACATTTGGAGGGTAAAAAGTGGGTTAAGGCCAAACACTATTGTTATTATATATATCTTTATTATTGTAAATATTACATATCTAAAACATTAAACTATATATATTTTACAAAATTTAGGCGTTACTTATTAAATACTAATCACATTCAGAATCCGAGTTCTGATCTGAATTAGTTGGTAGCATTGGATCTTCCGGTAGTTTAAGGACTTCTTCAGATAGTGGCTCGCTATATCGAGACAAACTTGATATTTTTGGATCAGAAGAAAATAGCAACCTATTGAAAAGATCCCTCATTGTTTCCTCACGACTAATTTTTCTGGTCTACAGTTCCCTGTAGTTCCGAAAGTCCTTATTTCTGGATTCCATGGCTTCTTCAGACAACATTCCTATGGGCAAAGCTGCACATTTAATTATATCAGCTCCATGCACTAATATTTTGTGTATGCTTGAAGGCTTATAGAACCAAGGATATAATTCCACGAAAAAAAAAATAAATGTTTCCTCAGTAAGTTTTTCAAATGACTCTGCGTTAATAGCATATCCACAGGCCATCGTTGAAAGGATGATACTAAAATTTTTAATTAATTTTTCATCAACACCAGTTATCGATGATGCCAAGCCAGGTTGGCTAAAAACGCCTAGCAATATTGCCATCGTTTGTTGTTCCGGATACTGACTTAGGTGTGTCAACAATAATGTGCATTTCTTCCTTCAAATCATTAATGATACGTGCCTTCCTTTCTTCGAAAAGTGGCCGATCGGAGCTATTAATTTTCCACTTTTTCAAAACCAGTCGGTATGAAATGTGCAATATACATTCTAAAAATCGAATCCTTGCATGTAAGGTAGACAGACCGTATTCGTATAAATTGATGTTTGGGGTTAATGACGAAATTTTGTTGTAATCATTCATTACTTTTGCTGTTATGTGCTTATAGCGAAAACCATAAATGTAGGTAAAACAGTGTATATATGAATGTTACACCAATGATATTTTTCAGGGTTCATAAAGTGGACCCTTTACCTGCGGTATTTTAGAAGACTCTTACAACCGATTTCGTTGTAATTTTAATTTTCATTTAGAAAGACATTTGGAATAAATGTATATTCAGTGCATGAGTTTAAAATCAACGTTTGGAGCAGCTTACTTAAATCCCTCATTTTCATACTCACACCCATTACTATTGAACATTAGGATGTACATTTTGAACTTATTTTTTTTCTTATCTGCTATGCTGTGATCTATTCCAAGTCATATTTGATGAATTATATCAAAAAAATTCACAAATTTTTAATTTTATTTGAACAAAACCTTAAAAAAGCTTCCTACACAAAATTGGCATTTTTTCAAAAAATTGCCATAAATCCGAGAATCGCAGGAAGTCGCAGGAAAAAATTTAGTATGATGTTCTAGACAGACACACAAGAAAAATAAAACAAAAATCAAAGCTGAACTCAACTGCACTCCATACTAAACCCCTATTTTAATTGAAGGAATTAAAAAAAACGGACCTTACATATATTTAGCCCGAAACACCTAAATTAAAATAACTTATGGGTTATATAACTATACCATTTAATTAAATACCAATACTATATATCAAAAATGGACAAAATTTTATAATAATATATTCACAGAATGCACACGACCATCGCAATTTTATAGCAAAAAAATTCCATTTTTAACATTGGAAAAATTTTCTGTTTTAAATGTACCGTTATTCCGTTCTAGCTTATCAATTCGGATTATTTTATACGGACTTAAGTACTCTCAACACTCTACTTTAAAACTGCATTAATGTTTTAAAGTTTCCTTCAACTTCATTTTTTGATTTTCTGCGCGCTAGATCGGTATTTTTTCCCACTGTGCGCCCGCGGGCGCTTTGGGAGAGTACCAATACAATCACAGTTCGAACTCAACATTATTCTCGACATCGAACATGTTGTATGCTTTGCAATGCTTTAACAAATACGATCAGTACCGAGAGAACGAAAATTACTCTCCCAACGGATCTATGCGCGTGTCCAACACAATCATAGCAGTTTGCATATGTATTGTTGGCTAACCCTGTATTAAATCGATCATAAAAACACACATATACAGTGGTGGTCACGCAATTAAAACATTTATTGTGGTAAACATTTTTTGATCAGCCCTCGATTCGTTTGAAGTATTTTTGAAAATTTTTTAATTCAGAACACCTCGATATACTGCACTTAAGAGATTTAGTGTGAAAATAGAAAATTATTGCATGCAGTTTTTCCATAAATAACGGTTTTTATGAAAATACATCGACTTTGAAGTGGCCACATAATTAAAACATTGTGTGATTTTTTTACTTTACTGCATGTTTTTGAAAATATTTTTAGAAAATCACTTAAATTTAGGTAATTTATGCAAATTAAGCACAGATAAAATCATTTACAGAAAAAAAATTTTGAAAAAATCTCTAAAATCTATAAAAATTGCCAAAAATTTGTACAGTACACCTAACATTCAGAAAATCACCTTTATTATAGAAAATAATGGACCGAATTCACCAAAAATTGCTAGAATTAGTAGAAAACAATAAATAATTCTCAAAATAAATAGATATTTGAAATAGTAACTCAAAAAATGGCAATTAACTTAAAGGAACGATTCAACTTCTATAGCCGTTATTGAAGAAGGCCGGAATATTTTTGCAGTATGTGAGAAAATATCGATTAATATTGGCATTTATTATATCAAATCGATTGTTCGAGTAGTACAGAACATATTTTATCAAAAAATATATCAGTCACAACGAAACGAACAGAGATCAACGCCTATGTTGACGAGTAAAAGTTTCTGGCACACAGCAGCATATTTGATGGTCCCTCAAAATCTATTGAAAATGGCAATATTTTTCCA
This sequence comes from Musca vetustissima, assembly GCF_032173495.1. Lineage (NCBI taxonomy): Eukaryota > Metazoa > Arthropoda > Insecta > Diptera > Muscidae > Musca > Musca vetustissima. Next base: position 31,401 of record NW_026886195.1, read on the forward strand.
AAATAATATTTTTTAAATAGAACAACTTCCATTTAATCTATTTTAGCCTCAAAGAAAAAAAATATTTTACAGTTTGACAAAAATTTGAAGTTTTGTGTTGAGCTTCAAAATGCTGCTGTCTGCCATAAACTTTTACTAGTAAACATAGGCGTTGATCTCTGTTCCTTTCGTTGTGACTGATATATTTTTTGATAAAATATGTTCTGTACTACTCGAACAATCGATTTGATATAATAAATGCCAATATCAATCGATATTTTCTCACATACTGCAAAAATATTCCGGCCTTCTTCAATAAAGGCTATCGAAGTTGAATCGTTCCTTAAAGTTAATTGCCATTTTATGAGTTATTATTTCAAATATTTATTTATTTTGAGAATTATTTATTGTTTTCTACTAATTCTAGTAATTTCTGGTGCATTCGGTCATTTACTTTCTAAAATAAAGGTGATTTTCTGAATGTTAGGTGTACTGTATACTGCACACTAAATTTCTTAAGTGCAGTATATCGAAGTATTCTGAATTAAAAATTTTTCAAAAATACTTCAAACGAATCGAGGGCTGATCAAAAAATGTTTACCACAATAAATGTTTTAATTGCGTGACCACCACTGTGCATATGTATGTATATTTGCAATCTGGAACCCAAGTTGTACTTGCGGCAAAAATGTGGAACAAATCAGCGGCCGGATTTAGAACTGATTTAAGCTCACGCTTCCTCGTCGTCACTTGGGGCATTAACAAATATTCCATCCCTATAAATGCATTATTATTGCACTTTTATTAATAAAAAAAAATAATAATCGAAAACAAAAGACAATATTTTAAATCGAAATGAAACGTTGACAAATATTTTTGACAATTTACTTTACAAACAATAAAGAAAAAAGTTTAAAACCATATGATTGTCACTTACACCTTATTAAATACACCTTGGTTTTTCTTTAAAAAAAAGTGGTACATCAACTTTAATTCGAGCAAATATGTTACTAGTTCATCCTCCCGTGATACAGTTAAATATGGAGGCAGTTACATTTGGAGGTTAAGTTTACTTAACAAGAGATAATGTTTTTTTATTTCCTTTCTGGGGGACATGCAAAGTCTTTGAACTCAACAAATGGTCATTAGTTCTGTCTTACATCTTTTTACAGAAGACCACCAGTTACAGGGGGAGATAACAAAAACGTAGACCCATGTTAACAATTTGTACAAGTTTTTACGCTTAAGGGAACCCCACCCATTCTCGATTTTAATTTTTCAAGATTTTCAATGGGCTGGTACATGAATACAAATGCTTGTTATGGTTTGTAACTTTGCACATATATAATTGAAGATTTAAAAGAGAAGAAAAATAATTTACAAAAAAATTTTGTTATTGTTTTGTTGTTGTTTTTTGTAATTAAAGAAAAGTCCTTATTTTCGATGGCGGGCATGATAACTCCTCACTGGAACATCGGAATCCGAAAATTCCAACGGTGTTAGAAAGAGTACATGTCTGGCTCTCGTATGAACTAGGATTATTGACTTCGCTCTAAAATTAACAAAATGGTGGACCTTTGAAAAAAATATTTTTGGAAAATCGCCGATTTTTTACCAAAAACCAAGTTAAAAAATAAGGAAGATCTTCACCGATTGGCTTTATCCTAATTCATACGAGAGCTATACACTCCCAGAGAAACGTTGCAAAATTTGGAGCCGATTGGATTATTAGTTTTTGAGTTATCGTGCCCGCCATACGCAAAAAAATGTTTAGAGAAAAACGCGTTAAAAGTTTGAGAAGCCCTTCAGCCGTCACTTGATGCTGACACAAAAAAACGGCTATATCTTCAAGAGTTCTTGAGATTTTCACTTGAAATTTTGTAGAGACATTATTTAATCAGTGCAGATTCGTATTATATCAACAAAAATTTTGACCCCGAGAATGGGGGGGTCCCCTTAACACATGTTCATAACTTATGACGAACCATGGATTTTTTGTGGACATATAAACTAAATGTAAATCATCCTAATGAATACAGAACCAATAACAATGATCCTACTATTCAATAATCAAGTGCTACCATGTGACCAAATTTCTTGTGGTACCGTCATGTGGTTTTTTAATGTTCTTCGTCGTGGTATTATGCAATCGGGTTCCTTATTTCGATATAATCCAAACAGAAATACAAATGTAAATTATTAATAAAGTATTTCTGGGCCATTTGATTACACTTCAGCACATGGCCATTGTGACCAATATTTAATGTGCACAGACAGCTTCCTCTCTTACGCCTGAACATACGTTTTGGAAATATTGCCGAAGCAAGTTTTGAAGCCACAATCGCCATAACTGTTATAAATGCCATCATATTTAATGGAATTAAAGGCATTTCCAAATATGCAACTTTATAATCTACGACAATTTACAGTACAAACACTCCTTGAATGTGGAAGGGGCTCCCACCGCTTCCAAAGATAAACGTGCAACACACCAACATCACACACGACGACATTAGCAACATCAAACTAATTTGAAGACATTCAAAAAGGCTGCTCAAGAATTTTGCATTAAATTTGAAAAGGAGAAGAAGAAGAAGGAGAAACGTGTGAACGGCTTTAGGTGGGTGTTGGTGGAAATGAAAATAATTAAATGGTGTATCAGGAGTAAAACTTGTGTACTTTTAAATATGCAACACATGGGAACAATACCTTATGGGTGCACATACATAGAAACGACCTCAGACATTTCACTGAAGGGGCTACGGCTGCAACTGTTGCTGACAGGAGGTACACTCAAGAAATGTCGAACCAACTTTAGTAAACTAGTTGGTGTGCTTTGAATGCATCCGCCATTGTCATTGTTCCGGTATTTTGATAAGCAATATCTGAAAAAATGTCAGTTTAATTTAAATTTCGTGTGATGGAATTTTACATCATCATGCTGCAATTTAACCCCTAACCAAAAGGAAGCACGTTATGAAGTTTTTTCAAGCTTTCAAGCTTTTTGAAGACGTGTGGCTATCAGAGTGCTACAAAAAAGTTATACCTTCCAAATAGAAACAACAATTATTTTCAGGAGTTACTTTATGTATGGCATTTGTGTGAGGAGATTGTTATCTCCATTTAGGACTCAAACATTAATTGAGGGTTCCTTTCATGACCGTCAACCAACAATCCGATCACTTCAATGACTATATGCACAATGAACTGATAATTTCTTCGAGCGATGGTTATTGAGTCGAAGACAAACATTGAAAACGCAAAATACATGTTATAAATATTTAAATATACTTTAGAGGATAATGCTAATAGTGATAGCAAAGTTTCTACTTTCCAACTAAGTGTTTCTCAGAAGTAATTTGGAATATTCTCAGCCATTCATTTCAATGACAATAATCCCCCAATTTTGATGGAGATTTTCAAAATGCACCGGTATTCACGAATACACAACATAACCACTCTGTTTTTTGTTTGTGTGTCATGTTCCTCATTAATTTGCTTCCGGCATTTAAATATCTTGCAACGAAGATGACTTCATTAGGCCAGGAATGTATTGAGGTAGTCGAGAGCAACAGCAGCAGACTTCAACTGATATAAAGAGGAGAGAGAGGACCAGGCACACTATGCCATCTTGCCACGATTTTAATATTATTTAAAATACGAAATTATTTTAATTCCAAGCACAAATTTTGGTCTATTGTTGCTATGTTGCTATACACACATGTTAGCTGATGTTCATTTAGTATCGTAATGTCGTTCATGCCAGCATATGCCCGACTCAGGTACTTCGCCTCTATATCACGACAAACTAAATGCTGAAAACAGTTTGCAAAGATATCCTACCGAAAAGCTAATTGAATTTCAACTGGTGTGGGGGGGCTTATATTCCCATAATGGTTTTGTGCAGATGCAAACCAACAAAACGCACACACACAGCAACAATGAAATGACAAAATATTCAGCAGTTAAGATATCTAGTATAACCCGTTTGCTTTATGTTTAGAGAACATTGCCATTGTTAGTGATATACATACACACATAGTTGAATATGTTTTTACATAGAAGTGTTTGAATGTATTTAAGATGGACATAATGGCTATTGATGGTAAATGCATTTGTTTGTTTTCAGTTCCATATGGTAATATTTTGTTCAAATCTATGGAACTATTTTTATACTAAAATAGTCGCATTCTCTTTAAAACGCAGGACCCTTCTTTTTAAATATGAAATAACATCGCAATAATACCGTTAATTATGAGAAAATCATTATTTCTCGTTTTCAATTTCTTTGGAATTTATTTTTGTAGTTTTCAATTTACTAGAAATTACACCTTAATGACATCTTCATCTTCGTTGCGAACCCAACTGCAATTTAGAATTTCACGTAAATCCCAGCGAGCATGAGGCTCTGGTTCCAATAGCACAGCCACTGTAGCCTTAGCCTGCGCTGATATTTGATCTTGCAATTTGCGGCGAAACGAAAACTTTTTACTCCGCTGATCCTCGAGTAGTTTACTCAAATTATGATCGTCGAACGGCATTTTTGCATTCAGCATTATGAAGAGAATGACTCCCAATGACCAGGCGTCCGCCAATTTAGGATCATAGGGACGACCACAGACAACTTCAGGAGCAGCATAGGCTGCCGAACCACAATATGTTTCCGATTTTATATCGCGGCCATTCTCATCGCGACAATAACGGGCAAATCCAAAATCGGCTAATTTTACATTGAGGCGTTTCGACAACAGTATATTCTCGCACTTAAGATCGCGATGTGCTATGTCGTGGGAGTGCAGGTACTTTATAGCTTTTGCCATTTGCATAAACCAGGCTTTAGCCTGCAGTTCCTCGACGGGCCCTGTCTTTTTTATATAGCTCAACAAATCGCCATTTTCAGCATATCTCATAAAAATAAAGATTTTTGGACCACGCTGTAGAATACTGTGAATTTGTATAATATTTGGGTGATCAATTTTCGTTAGAATTTCCAATTCACGTGGAAAGAATTTATGGACAAAGTCGGAAGGCGCCTTTCCTTTGTCGATTATTTTGCATGCCAAGTGCAGACCCTGGCCGGTATTATCGGCATAACCAGCTGTTATAACAGTGGCATAGGATCCTTCACCAATTTTGTGGCCAATATTGTAGCCCCGCTGGGCCAGAGCATCAATGTCCGAATTACGAGTACTCAACTGACGACTAGATGTTGTGGAGAATTTCGACATGATTCTTTGGTTTCTATGATGATGGAATTTTGTTCAACTGTATCTAGAGATATTCGGATGATTTGAATTTGTACCCGAAATTGAGAACTAAAAGCTATACAATTTACAACGACAGAAACTATTGAAAAAAGTTTGAGAAATTGGAATAGAAAGAAAAACAAATTACTTGCTTCAAAATTTGTCAGAACAGGGGCGTACTCATACAGTAGGTGTAGTAAAGATGTTATTTCCTAATTTAAATTTTCGTTTTTGTAATATTGTCGGCATACTAACGGTAAAAGCTAAAAACAAATTGTTTTCACAACATAGTACATTTGTTGTCTAAATATATTCCAAGTCAAACATATATATATATATATATATATATTTGAATTTATTGCAATCTTGGGCAACAACGAATGCAAAAATATATGGGTTCATGTTTTGAAATATCCCCCTAGAGGGCGGAAATATAGCGCTGATCGATGTGAAATGTTTCATGAGGATCCAGTTATGGTCAAGGACAACGCCTATAATTTTCGGTGGTGATCAGATTACAACTTTAACAGGATAACTTTAAGTGGCAAAAGGTCAGCAGTTAAAGTAGGAAAGGACCTATCGGAGCCCTTCAATACCGAACGAGGATTCGTGTGATCTTTTTAAAAACCCTACTGGAAAAGGTCGTACGAGACGCAAAGGTGAACAGAAATGGCACTCTGTACACCAAACAACACATGTTACTCGCCTACGCCGATGACATCGATATAATGGGTCGAACATTGCGAGCGGTAACAGCCACCTTTGAACAAATTGAAAATGAGTCTGCCAAAGTGGGTCTGGCAGTAAACGGCGAGAAGACCAAGCTGATGGTATCAACGCGCAAGACGTCCAGAAGGCTCGGACCAACTGTGGAACTTGAGATCTACAGCTTCGAGGTAGTTAAAGACTTTATATACCTTGGTACCGCCGTAAATAAAACGAATGACATCAGTTTTGAAATTCGGAGAAGGATTGTGATGGCCAACAGATGCTACTATGGCCTAAGTAAGCAGTTTAGAAACAAGGCCACCTCCCAAGACCGACGCGCTTGAAAATCTTTTTTAAGCTCGGCTTATGGAACAACCGTTCTGTAACAAGCTAGCTAAGTAAGTAAGTAAGATCAGATTATAATATTGGGATGAAGTGGACTGAAAGGCCACAATTAAAAACCGAACATCAAAAGGGAATCAGGACAAGCACTTAGAAGGGCTGTACTGAATATTAGTAATATTTGTTGACCTCTAATCAGTCAAGAGGGTGCAAATATCGTTTAAACCTTTATTTTGAATACAAAGGTGACTTTCCGTAGAATAATAACAAGTATAATTGGAGACCCCTGCAAACCATGAGTTTTTATATCCTTTAATAATTTACCTAAAAGGGACAAACCCATTTTCGATTTCAAATGTTTATGATTTGTAAAAGGGCGGCAAATGAACGTAAAGGATAAGAAAATGAATTGACATAATGTTGTTGTTTTTTATAATTAACGAAAATTTTTGGAACGTCCGATTCACAAATTCCAACGGAATTCGAAAGAGTACATGTCTGGCTCTGGTATGAACTAGGATTGTTAACTTCGCACAAAAATTAACAGAATGGAATTCAATTCTTGAAAAATGGAAAGGATTAGATTATTACATAACAACATCATAATTTTAAATTTAATTTATGTTAGTTATATGTGCTATTGGGCATTCATTGCTATGATGGAAATTTACATCTATATGCAAGGAAGGGTTAAATTTTCTTCTTCTACCGTTTTTGACATTTTCACTTGAAATTTTAAAGTGGCATTCTTGAATTAGTATATGTTATTGAATACAGCTTCAATTTGATGTGCATATTATATAAAATCCGCCTATCAATTACGACAAAAATGCTTTCAAACTACTTTGTAAACTTTGTTTCTATATTTTGTGTGTGATGTGATAATATATTAGCTCCGAAATATTTTGTTGCTTGTGAGCAATATTGATGCTATTCATAGATTTTCACGTATTAAGTACCTCGCTTAAACCAACATATTTTTTCTGATATACTTGAGGCAGGTTTTACATATGGGAGTTTTTTGCGATCGGATATTTTTGTTAAAAATCAAATCTATAATCCTATCTTACACATATTTAAAACACAATTCAGTTTTCATATAATTCACCCTAAATAAAAACCCCACTTATGCCCCAATATGTCCACTTCGTTTCAGTTTTTATGCACAGTGTCAGGTGTATAACTGTTGGCGTAAAAAATACAATGGGAAATGAAACGGATACACCTGCCATCCAGACAGAACAACATAAATCCACCAATATTGAAGATAATGTCACATTGTCTACTGTAGACTCTGAGCTGAGTGCATCGGAACGTACAAGACGTTTAATTCCATACATGGCATTTTATGTACCGGTCCAAGATCTGCCCATTAACCAGCAGTACGCTGCAATGCCAACGGTAAGATTATCATTTTCAATTTTAAAGGAATTCCATTGCTAAAGGACGACTTCTACCTCCTCTTTTTGTAGCAGACAAAAAATGGTGTGCGACTGAGTGCCACGGGAACATCTTCTGGGTCACACATACCTCTACCGCCACAATATGTTAACATGAAAACATATTCGGAACCGGGAGGTGCATCATATTTACAATCTTCAACAGCTGCTACACATTATCAGACAAGTGCAGGCGATGCCTATCATGCGCTAGCATACGGTGGTGGTGGAACGCAATCCCAAGAACAGTCATATCAACTGGTACCAACGCCAATAAAGCACATCGATAATGGCGCCAACCACAAATATCCTGGACATCACTTACTTTCAGCTGGTTCCCCCGGTCCTTCAGCACCCTCTTCGGGAATTAACTTGGCTGGCAATAAGATAAATCCCGTTCGAGTAAGTTTTAAATCGAAAAGAAAAACTGATGATGAAATTCATATAAATGTCGTATAATAAATAATAATAGCAGGCACATTTGCTGCATTAGGGTGTGCACACAATCATAATGTTGAGTAAAATTCGCGAAGATTAGTTAAAATAAGTTGTCATTGTTATGATGATGCATGAAAACGTATCTGTGAGAAGTTCGATTTTACATCTGGCTATAGACACACTACGTTGAACAAACAACCAAAGGAAGAATAATCTTTATGTTTCTCATATCTCGGGAGAACGAGCAACGTTTTTTTTTTCTAAATAATTTCTCAGATTGATGTGATATAAATTGCCATCATTATATAAAGCATCCCTAGTTATTCGATAGTATAAAATTATTTTAACATTTTTAATATTTTAATTATTTTAAGCACACCCATTTTCCATTGATTTTACAAATTACACATACGAAGTTTTTCCAAAATGTGTATCCCTCCATATTGTATATAATTATTCGAGGTTTGATATTTCATCCACAACAGGCATTTCTGTACGATTATTTTTAACTGATACTAAATGCGACACCTATTTCACAGGCAGGGATCAAGTTAAAGTGGAAAACTGCGATGAACACTAAAGTGCGTTTAGACGGATATGTCTGTACGGCTGGTAAATGCCGTAATGCACATCCGGATAACTCTCGAAAGTAGTTAGCGATTTAATTCTATCTTTGCACATAGTCAGATAGAGAATATCAGATCATTTTTTCAGGTACCTACCCCACAAATATTCAACATTTAGAGGAAAAATAAAGTTATAATATCCTTTGAACGATGTATACGTTTTTAACCAAACTTGTCACCAAACGATATCTGGTACTTCTCTCCAATGTTCAAAATCTCTGTATCTCTTTAAAAGGTATTACTACCTTTTTCAAACATTCTTTGAATCCGAAAATGAGGTTGACATAACAGTCCAACAATCATGAAAGTTTTTCTGTATCGATTGTCGGCACTCTAATACAAATATTTAATATTTTTACTTATATGTTTCTGAAAACACCTCTTTCTATAATTTCGTTCGTATAGCATAAAACCGTACAGCATTTTCCACCACTGCCATCGCATTCAGCCTCTTCATCATCATCATCCGCATATGAACCATCCTCTGCGAAACAGCAACGACAGCAACATGGCGTCGCTTATCGTCCACGAACGAAACAATCAAAAATCAATTTAACACCATTTACACCGGCCAATTCAGTACCGGGAAATTTTGTGCCAATTGTTTATACGCCAGTAAACAGCAATAATAACAATAATAACAATAACAACAACAACATAGTTATAACATCACATGCTGCATCGTCAGCCGACACTACCAACACCGATAATTCTCCAGCAGCGAAAGCAACAAATGGGGGCGGAAAACAGCAACAAATTGCAATTGAATATCCCGATCCATTGCCAGCATCAATTGATGGTGTGGTTCAACATCATCCTCCACCACCGTCGTCTACGCAGCACCAAGAGCCTCATTCACATCAGCATCGGCATAATCCTAAACAACCGGGGCAATATTTTAGTGTAACGCCATTGTCGTCTGGCAGAGAAACAGGCAATTCTCAACATCAGAATACACCAGCTATTGGGTAAGAGTGCATATCGAGTGACTGGGAGTATGTAGGAGGGGTTGCCAGATGGTTATCATCACTTCAATATTAGCCCTCTTTTATTTCAATTCGTACACTACTAAAACAATTGTTTTTGTTTTTGCTTATAAACTAAACCACTGCCATTTTCTCTCACTCCAACGATTCTTTAATTCCATAAAACGATAGTTTTCTTTATTTGGTTTTTAAAATAGCATTATACAGAATATAGCTCAAGATTTAAACTTTTCAATAAATATCAGAGGGCAAAAAGTGTACAGTGTATACAGTCCAAAGTTATAGGGAAAACTATCAAAACTTTTTTGATGCTTACAAAAACTGTTCCGATGAAATTTTAAATGAGATTGAAAGGAACACATTTTTTGAAAAATGTCCAATTCTTGAATAATCTGTTAACACAATTTCCACCAATTCAGACATTAGAGGAATACTAATTTGTCAACTCTCCCACCCATACAAATGGTCAAAAATTTGTGGAAAAATAAATTCATAATATTCTGCGAAAGCATTATCCGTTTTGATCCAAACGTTACACAACCTAATATTTTTACGAAAACTATATCGCACTAACTAAAACCATTATTGGTCCGCTCCTTCTGGTTTCTCCTCAACTAAGGGTCCATATTTTGAAAAGTTGTAAATACCTAATAATTTAATTCCTTTGAATCTGAAAATAGCTCCCACTGAAAAGGGTCAAAATATATGAAAAAGTGCAAAACTAATACGAAGTTTTCTGATTATCCCCGCAAAAGTAATATTTATAGTTAAATAGTAGTAAATAGTTAAAATAAATAAACATTGATTTAGCTATACAATATAACATAATATAGACATGTATGCATTTCTAAGTGTGTACTAACACACCTATTAATTATTTAATAATCTCGATACTTTTGGATTCAGTATAAATCAGAAAACGTCGAATAATGATAGCTCAGGTCCTATACATTAATATTTTTAAAGGAAAATCATAGATGTTATAAATATTATTCATTACATCGGAATTCGCGGCAGTGGGGCTGGAAACATTATTAGAAATATATAACAGTACTGTTATGCTATATATCATAGAAGCATTTGGTTTAAAAGTGTCAACAATTTAGTATTTGGTTGACTTGGTTGACTAATTTGTACAATTAACAAAATCATTCGCTGTTGTATAGGTCTATTTAGGGTTGGAAACTATATTTCATTAACTGTCATAATTTTTAGTCCAGATTTTCGTAAAATATGTCCATAAACATTTTATTTGTCATAGTTACAGATAAATACTAAAATTCGGATATTTGTCTTTACCTTTTCCGATGTAAACTATGCGTATTATATTTAATTTGTTACATACAAAATGTCAGCACTCTATCTCTAGCTTTTCTGTCGTACACAATATTTAGAACCGTTAGTACTAATGGTAGACAAAACTGCGAAAACATTATTTTTCAAACAAAAAGCCTTGGACAAAATTCTACCTCCATCCATCCCGCCGTTTACAATGTGTTGTACTTTTAAAAATTATTTCTGGAAAATATTTATGTATAAATGTTTATAGTCATAGTCCCAGTTAAGTATTTAATAACAGGTTCCTACCTTTTATTTTTATTGGTACCTTAAGTTTTTGGTGTATTCTATTTTGTTTATAATAGACAAAGCTACATACCGAATTTCAGAATTATATTGTTTGTCGTTCCCACACAGTGGTATTTTTGTACCATTTAGTACGAATTCCCAATAAATCCAGCCTTATCACACGCATATGCACTAACACTAACCTACATGCAAAATATCAAGATTCGTTTGGGCGTTGATCAGTCAATCATTATAACGGAATTATATATAGACTCTTATATATAAAGCAATGCTAATTTCTATCCTTTTAACTTGTTGATGACACTGGGAGTAATTATAGTTTTATTTTAGAAGCCACATACACGAATTCCAAACTCTACCACTTCTAATCGCTCAATACCCATGTAAAATTTTTAGTATTTTCCAGGCTCTTTAGAACCGAGTTAATAAGAAACTTTATCACAACACCATTTTGTTTGCGTACAAACTTTTCCCACTCTTAGTACTGATATGTAGTAGGGGAGACTGGGCACCTTCGGCACTTTTTTTAGAGCTCTATATCTCAGTACTTATTCAACATATATAACAACTTTATGGCTGATTATTGTCCTCTGACACTTAATTATAAAAAATAGTACCAAAAAGATATAAAAAATTAGTATTAGTTAAAAATTTTTACAGTTTAGTAAAAAAGTCAAATTCGCCGAATGTGCCCCAACCCGGGGTAGCTTCGGCATTTGATGGGGCACATTCGACGCCATAGTCATAGATGGGTAATTGTCATCGCTATCAGTCTGGTTGAAATTCGGATCCTCTAAAGGCTCTATTTGGTTTTAATACGCCACACAATGTTTGAATTATAGGGCTTTATTTTCTAGCGACGGACGTTTACATCTCAAGGTCGCACACACCATCAGAAATAGGGGTTTTCTATCGCATTTTCGTCAATATAAGCACGTTTAGTCTTATATATGCAATTTCGAGCCTATTAATGGATTAGTTTTAAAGACAAACTCAAAAACATTTTAAGGAAATAATATTGCACAATCTGTATATGTCCGAATGTGCCCACTTTAAAATGCCGAATGTACCCCGAATGTACTTTTTATAGTTTTTTTTTTCATTTTTTTCGATCAGATTTGTAAAATCATTATATTTTTAATTTAATATTTTAATATTTTTATAATAATACACATCGTAGTTAACCACTTTTTAATAATATTGTCTTAAAAATTTTAAAAGTTTTATCACGAAATATTTACGAAATGGAATAGAAATATTACAGAAACATCTATAAAAATACAAAAACCTATGTATCTAAATAAGCTTATTAGCTAGAAATTTCAAACTTTGTGTCAGTTATTTATTTCGATATTCGATACCTATGTATCGAAACTAGTGATGTACGGTGAGAGCTTCATATCGAAAACGCGATTGCCGAAGGTGCCCCAGTCTCCCCTATATTTTTATTTCTTTCAATTCACTATGGTACAGTATTTAGTATTTATTTCCAAAAATATATATGCATATCATTATAAGTGAAATAATGGAACAACATACTATGTTTCAGATTTTAATCTATACCGTTTCAGACGTCATTTAATATTTAGTACAATTTTAGTACTGATTTCAAAAAAATATGCGTAGGGAAATATTTGTAATAGTAAAATCCACATATCACGTTTCAGATTTCCATTTCTAACGGTTCCATTGTAATTTTTATTTAGTTCTTTTTATTACCACTTTAGAACTAAATTGTAATAGTAAAAGCTATATACAATGTTCCTGATTTCTATCTCCATTGATTCTGTTGTAATAACTTTTTAGTACATTTTAGTACCAATTTCCAAACAATATTTTTGCCCATCGTTATATTTGTAATAGCTTAAGTTAAATACCATGTTTCAGATATCAACCCGTACCTGTTCCTTTGTAATATAATTTTTAGTACTTTTTAGTACCTTAAGTATCAATTTCATTGACCAATATGCATACAAAATCTCAGAGTTCTACATCCAAACGTTCCGTTATAATATAGTTTTAGTACCATTTTAGTACTAATTTCCGAAAGATAATTTTGCACAACATTCTATTTTTAATAGCTTAAGCTACATATCAATTTTAAAATATAAGTATCTGTACTGGTTCCATTCAAATTTAATATTTAGTACTTTTTAGTACCTCTTAGTACTAAATTCCAAATTTTTTTTTACACATACCACTTCGCTTATCATAGGCAAATCTGTATACCAAATTTCAGAGTTCTACATTCAACCGTTCCGGCGTAATACGGTTTAGTACCATTTTAGTAATAATTTGCAACAAATATTTATGCACTTGTTTTAATATCATAAGCTTCATACCAAGTTTCAAATATGTATCTCTACAGGTTCCATTAAATTATAGTATTTTGTACTTTTTAGTACCTCTTAGTACTAAATTCCAAAAATTTTTCACACATAACCCTTCCCTTATTATTAAAAAGGTGCATACCTAATTTCAGAGTTCTACTTTCAACCGTTCAGGCGTAATAGAGTTTTAGTTCCTTTTAGTACTAGTTTACAAAAAAATATTTTTGCACAGTGTTCTCTCTGTAATACCTTAAGCTCCATACAAAGTTTCAGATATGAATCTTCACCAATTCCATTAAATACAATATTTAGTACTTTTTAGTACATCTAAGTACTAATTTCATCTAAGTACTAGAGTTTTAGTTCCTTTTAGTACTAGTTTACAAAAAAATATTTTTGCACAGTGTTCTCTCTGTAATACCTTAAGCTCCATACAAAGTTTCAGATATGAATCTTCACCAATTCCATTAAATACAATATTTAGTACTTTTTAGTACATCTAAGTACTAATTTCCAAAATTTTTCCACACATTCCAGTCCGATCGTCATAGACAAAGCTATGTGCCACATTTCAAAGTTCTACTTCTAACCATTCCCGCGCAATTCAGTTTTTAGTACCTTTTAGTACGAATTTCCAAAAATCCCGCCTTATCACACGCCTACGCACCAAACCCCACCTACATGCCAAATTTCAAGTTTCTAGCTTTAGCCGTTTCGTCTGGGCGTTGATGATCAGTCAGTCACTTATAACGCAACTCTTTTATATATATAGATAAAATCCCTTAGGTATCTCCCCTACAATTTTTCTTATACCCGTGCTGCATAGGTTGAGGCTAAAATTTTTAAGGAATGCCTAAAAAAGTATAAGACTACAAAAACAAAATTAATAATATTACAGATCGCAACAATTTGCAAATCTGCAATGAATTAAATGTAAAAAATAAAACGAATCTTTTATTCTCAACAATTGGGCAAATATTGTATCGTTGGATAAATGTATTAACAAGTGTTATACAGTGACCAGCAAAAGTCATGGTACCCCATACAAATCAAAAAATATTCATTAATTACTCAAAAAGTAATTCACAAAATTTAAAATGTATATTTTTATTTCATCCTATACTACGTCAAATCAAAGTAATATTTCAGTTTTTATTAAAACAAAATGTAAAACAAAATCAACATAGTGCCAAGTCCATATTTTTGATAATAATGTAGATGATCCCATAGGTGCTCAATCGGATTTAAATCGGGGCTTTGTGGAGGTGTTATCAGCATGTGTGGTGATCCAAAACACACTGCTATTGACGTTAAGAATTGGATCGTATACACAATTCTTAACGTCAATAGCAGTGTGTTTTGGATCATTGTCCTGTTGGAAGTAATAATTATCACGAATGTTGGGTTTTTCAGTACAAATTTTGTTTCAAAATATTCATGTAAACTGTTTTATTCATTATTTCCTCAATGAATACCAAATTGCCAACACCAGTTGCTGACAGGCATCCCCATACCATTACTCCACCCTTTGGATTGAGCTCTTCGCCTTTTTTCCGCACCCCAAGGAGCGTCCATCCGACCCAAATATGTTAAATTTCGATTCGTCCGAGAAAATAACTTTTTCCCACCTACGTACCGTTTCTGCTGAAACTGCTTTCCCAAATTATTATTTTAAGTCTGCAGCGATTTAAGGAGCGCTGGTAAATAGATTTTGTTAATAATATATTCAATTTTTCGTTCTTCTCTGATGGTGAGCTTCCTGGAACGGCCTGGTAGCGGTTTATTTTCAATTATATTTTCTTTTTTCTATCGATTAACCACTTTTTGGACCATTTTACTTATTTCGGAATAGGATTTTCCCATTTCATGGTTATTAATTATTATTTTTCGCTCTTCAATAGTTAGTTCTTTTCTAGGCCTTTTAAAAAAATACTTGCTTTCACTTGTTGCACTAAGCAAATGCTTTTGGAAATGTGGAAAGTACCGTTATTGTTTTAAAAGAGAATTTGACAATACTCTATGCTTGTAAAAATTTGGAGTTGACACGATCTCGATTTTTTTATGGTTTGTTGGAACAAACAAATGATATATTACTTTCCATTGTTGTAGTATAGGAGTGAATACATAAAATAAAAATAATTGTTTTAAATTTTGTAAATTATTTTTTGAGTAATTACTGAATTTGTATGAGGTACCATGCTGCTCACTGTATGTTAAATTAAAAACACACACCTTCGCCAATATCTTTCTTGTTGTATACTTATTTCTTAGTTTTGAATTTAGCAATTTCAACGCTTTAAAATACTCCCCATTTTTTAAAATCGTTTAGTTCATTTAAGTATATATTTTCATTGTGTGGAGTTTGACTGTGATTTAAACAACTTTAAGTACGCGTTTACGAAATAAATCGAACAAAATAATACTTTTCGCTTTTCAACTGCAATTAAGAAAAATCGTATGTTTAAATGTTAAAAAATTACTTTTTTGCTAAAAAAAACTGCCCAGATTGCCTATATGGCGGTGTAATACTGAGATTGATAGAATTTTAAATACAAACATTAATGTTATTAATTCATTCATTCACGTTTACTCATGTAAATTGTAGCACCTATTCCAGTTATGACCATCATCAACAACAGCAAAATGGACACGAGATTGTAGTTATTGATGGATCCCCTCGACCACCAAAACATTCACAACAATTAACATTAATTGGCTCCAAGCAACAACAGTACCGAACCAAGCCAGCACAATTTCGCCCATCGAAACCTGAACATTTTTTCCTAACTGAGCAGCAACCCATTGAACAGGTACGGGACAGAACTAGTGCTTTTACGAAATTCAGATCAAGGAAAATATTTATTTTATTTACAGCAACGTCCACAATACAGTGATAAGTATCCCCAGCCACAACAACAGAACCAAGGACCTCAACCTCAAATTCTGACAAAAACCAAGTATCACGAACGCGTTAAACAACCACCTACACATATATTTGTTCTTAGCTCGACTGTGGCACCAAGCGACGAACCATTTAATACTTTGTCCCCTATTAACTCCTCTCCCAATCCCCGTTATCCTGCAGCATATCCACAACAACTCAGTGCCATACATCATCAACATTCTGTATATGCACGACCAGAACATAACCCATCTCCTCACAACGTACGAAACAATGCAGCATCTTCCACCCAGCCACTCGGTGAACAAATCCTTACAATTCCTGTTCACAATCTATTCAGTGATTTACGAAATTATCAGCACAACAACAATCGTCACTTTGTGTCACCACAACCATCATCATCCTCGTATCCACTACAGAGTGGACATTATCCTAAACTAAATGGGTAAGTAAGATTGGTTCCTCACCGAAGTAGTTTTGAATTGAATAGCTTTAATTTTACACATCACTCGTACCACAAACTAAAAGCTGGCACGACAAAGTCATATAATTTTAAACTTGATTCCCAATTAAAAATGTATTTGATTTAAATTCTTTTACAATAGACCTTCAACTCCACAATACGCCGACTATCCGGTAGATGAACCAAAACAATCGTTGGATGAAGACCGTGACAACGAATCGTACCGACAACAAGTCCAATTACCCCTTAAACCTACATTGGGACCCCCCACACATGCCTTCATAGTGGTGACAACAGCAGCGCCATCCACTTACCATCAACCTGTAACCCAAGAAAATTACGGCTCAACAATGAGGCCTCTGTACATAAACAAACCAAACATCAAATTACAGCCAGTAGTCAAGGAGAAGAATGTCAACTATCCCATCATTAGACAACCGAATCCAACGGCAAGACCTTCTGTTGTCCTGGCATCGACAACTCCAAATACCATGATAGTCGACACAGCTCCCAAATATGTTTACGTCAAAGAAGAATTTGGGCAAAAACTGGCTACTCCACCAATAAAACTGAAACCAGTGCAAAAATATGAAAACGATAATCACATTCCAACCAAGCACCAGCCGCATGATCTGCAGCACTTACAGCCACATCCCCCGGTCGTTGGCCAGGGACACAACGAACACTCAACGACATACGTCGCCGCACCACATCAGCCCAATGCATTATCAGATCCCAACGAACTGCCCGACATACGGACGTCATCACTGGCTGAAATATTGCACAAGTTACAGGAGAGCAATCATTTGCCGCATACCTTGACGCCGGAAAACATTGATAATTCCATTAAAACCCTCATTCGTATATTAAACAATTTGAAGAAAACCCAAACGATTGTGGCCAATCCACCGCAACATCATGAAAATTCTCCGTCCATTTCGCCAGATTATGATTATGCAACGGGAAGTGAAGAGCATGAACATGGCCATGGTGACGAGCATCTATCAGCACCCATAGCAGCAATTACACCGAGTAAGAGAACGTTTGCAGCGTCAATGTTAATTTAGTTATTTCACATATATTTGTCGCTAATTCCTATTTTGCAGACAAACACCCCGGACCAAGCACTGGAAGACCGGGTATTGATTATCCCAACTACGCTGAAATACCGCAGACGTCATTTGACTGTTCTCAGCAGCGTTACAAGGGATTTTTCGGAGACCCTGAAACGAATTGTCAAGTATGGCACTATTGTGACCTGAATGGTGGGAAGGCGTCGTTCCTTTGTCCGAAT
This sequence comes from Musca vetustissima, assembly GCF_032173495.1. Classification (NCBI taxonomy): domain Eukaryota; kingdom Metazoa; phylum Arthropoda; class Insecta; order Diptera; family Muscidae; genus Musca; species Musca vetustissima. The sequence goes on from NW_026886195.1 coordinate 49,741, forward strand.
GGAACGATTTTTAGCCAGGTAAAATTGTAGTTTTGATTTAGCTGCCTTGTACATAGCTGCACTTTGGATTAACTGTCCAAAATACACTTCTTTGGAACTTTTTCTCAGATTACTTCTCAAACATTTTTAAGATAACAACTCAGAATATTTGCACATTTCCCTCCTACTACTTATCATTTCTTCATTTAGCTGACAGTAGTTATTTTTAAAGACCGTATGAAACCACACACAAGGATTTTGTTTTAATGCAATAAATATAGGCGTTAACAACAATCCATCATTATTAGACTTACTAGATAGATACTTACTATTTTTATGCAATAATTTCACTTACGTGCACATTGAGGCAGGTACTTTTGACTTTCCTGCGCAGAAATATTTACAAGTGTTGTTTGTGCATGTTAGTCACAAATACTGTATCATGGGAACTATTATTAAAGCACGAAATTGTGAACTTCAGAAGAGACATTGGAAGTTATTCATGGCACTTGACATTGGTTATCAAGAATTCTGAACACTACGAGACATGTACCAATATAAAAGTTCTGGACTTGACACTTTGTAATTATTTAATAAAATGCCTAACGAATTCGAATTTTTTTATATTAGCTTAATTTCACCTAAAACCTAAATCAGATATTAAAATATTCACTTCTTTAAAAGTAAATCGTGGTGTTCTGTAAATAGGATATAATCTTGTGAAACATACATTTTAAAATGCGCCTAAATTCCCAAAATTTTATGGAGAATATTTTCGTAATACAAACATTATTTTATATTATCTTATTTTAGATTGCACTGACCTGTGATTGGTGGTTTAATGTCAAATGTGCAACAACTGCGCAATTATATGTGCTCAACGAACGTTTGTACAAATACATTTTGCCATTTACTCCGAAATTCCCGGAAGACTATAGTGGACCTTTGGTAGATAAGTAAGTGAAGGAATTTGATTTTAGATAATTGCATATCATTCGAAATCTTCCGACTATTTGACAGATATTTGGCTTTGAAATTCCAAGAGATGGAAGAGAAAATGCGTCTCGAAAAAGAAAAGGCATTGGAGGAAGCAGCTAATGAACATGAAAGTCAAGAGGAAGCCACGTCGGAAGACAGCAAGGAAGATAATAACATCGAGGAAACGACAACTGAAAACGAAACATCGAACACTCCAAAGGTATCAATATTACATAAACACGAATCGGTCAACTCACAAGTAAGCGAACAAAGTTCGGAAAGAAATCTTCTAATCGATGACGAGGTAGATGATATATCCAAACGCGGCTCAATCGATACATTCGAAAGTACAACAATATCGAGCATCTCAAATAAAGATTTGCCATTAAGTCTAAGGCCGATTGTGGTATCGTCGACGGTGGAGCCTGATTATGATGAAGATGAACCTGATCAACAACCACAACACCAGCAGGTTGATGACAATCCCAAAAATGATGACAATCTAAGCAAATCCGATGCAAACGAACAAACAGTTCAAGAAATAATAGTTAATATACCGAATAAAAATGAACCCTCCACTTCGAACTCCAAAGCGGAACGCATGAAAATTACAGTAGAGAAAGTAAATGTTATAGAAATTAAACCAGATGGCGCCACTGGCCACTTAATACGCGAAATGATATTGAACAGTGAGAAGAAATAAATCAATTGTGGGGAATATGTTTCACTTTAGGAGACTGAAGACAAGCCAGACAATTAGCAATCATTCAACACATTCTCAACAAACACACGCTTTCTATGTAGTGCTATTCGCAAATAACCCTTACACAATCTCCTAATAATATTTACTAGGGACTGACAACAAATCAATGTTGGAACATTGAAACAAACCAGTAAACAAAAACAACATACATTGACCTACTACAATACAAACAAACACGGCAAGTATATCGAAATGACCTTTTGAAAATTTCACCTGATAGTATTAATTCCCATCCATTCTGTAATGGCTTGGAGAACTTGCCATATTTGAATTGTCTTTGTTAATAATTTACAATTGATTAATTATAGTTTAATAAGTATTATATATGTTTAGAAAAACTGCAAATTCAAATCGAAATCTTTATTATGTAAATATCTTTTACAAGTCTATAAATATGTACATATATATATTATATACAACTTATGTTATCCAATATTTAATAAAAAAAATAATTTAAACAAAAAAACTATTTGATTGTTTTAATTGGTGGCAAATTATAGTCGAAATCAAGATTTAAAGAGTAGAAGTAGGTAGTGTCTCAGAATTTGACGTGGAGAAACATATATTGACCAGCGTCGACTTTAAAATAATTGATTCGAAACAAAGTAATTACTAACCAAAACTATGATTGGAATTTTTTGAAATACAATTTTTCATTTAGAATTGTGGAATTTAAACAAAAAAACTATTTGATTGTTTTAATTGGTGGCAAATTATAGTCGAAATCAAGATTTAAAGAGTAGAAGTAGGTAGTGTCTCAGAATTTGACGTGGAGAAACATATATTGACCAGCGTCGACTTTAAAATAATTGATTCGAAACAAAGTAATTACTAACCAAAACTATGATTGGAATTTTTTGAAATACAATTTTTCATTTAGAATTGTGGACGAGGTTAAAAAACCTTCTAATTAGCAATAATAGTGGTGGCAAAAGAGAGATTTTAACAATCTCCTCATTCAAAATTTCGACGATTTTTAACCGGCTGGCAAATGAGCATACATTGTTTTAAAGACTTGTAACTGTGTATACATGTATTTGAAGACCTAATGAAGAAGAAAATAAATTGACAATATGTTGTAGTGGTCTTGTTGTTGTTTTTTTGTAATTAAAGAAAAGTCCTTCTGTTCAACGACGGACATGGTTGTCGATCACTGAAACATACTAATCTCAAAATTCCAACTCAATTAAAAAGGTACAAACTAGGATTATTGACTTCGCTAGAAAATTAGAAAAATTACGGACCTAAGAAAATGCTATTTTTTTTTGGAAAGTCGACTATTTTCGACCCACACCCAGGCTGGAAAATTAGGAAAATCTGGACTGATTATATATCCCATTTCATACGATAGCTATATAGGTCCAGAATAACATGTTAAAATTTGTAACCGATTGGATTAATAGTGTGCAAGTAATCGTGCCCGCCAATTGTAAAAACACTGTTTCGAGAAAAATACATTAAAGGGCTGAAAAACGCTCTTGCTGCCACCAGTCGCCTACACAATAATCAGCTTATATCTTCAAGAGTTTTTTGAAATTTTAACTTGAAATTTTAAAGAGACATTCTTGAGAAATTAGAAGTTATTCTTGAGAAATTGAATAAAAATAAAAAAATTTACAATTTAGTTTTCTACATAATTTAATACCTATTTCTTCTCATTCGGTTTTATTTAGCGTATAAAAAAGAAACAAATCTATATATAAAAGAGCTTAGTGTTAAGTGAGTGAGTGACTGACAGATCATCGCCCAGACGAAACGGCTAAAGCTAGAAGCTTGAAATTTTGAGTGTGGGTTGTTGTTGGTGTGTAGGCGTGAGATAAGGCTGGGTTTTTGGAGATTGAATGTACCAAATATGGTACGCTTTGTATTAGGCGAACGGGAAGTGCTAGAATTCAGAAATTTGGAATGTGGGTCACTGATGGAAAGTTAGAAAGATGTACAAAAGGGTTTTTGGATATTCGACCTATAAGTGTACTAATTTTATATAGAATACAGGTTGGGAAGTGGTGTTGATGCATAGAAATGGTTTAAGATTTTCGTACTTATGTTTTTTAAAAAGTACTAAATGGTACTAAATTTGGTACTATTTGCATTTAGTTGAGTGTATATAGATGGAATCCCGAAATCGGAATTAGGACTACTGTTGGAATACAGGATTGAGGTAGCTTTAAAAAATTGTACCCTTGTGTACGAAAAGTACTTAATGGTACTAAATTTGGTGCAAGTTGGATTTCGTTTCACATATAGAGCTGGAGTCTTGAAATTGGGAATTAAAATGACAGTTGCAGTGTAGAATTGAGGTAGTTTTGGAAATTCGCACTTATTGGTACGAAAAGTACTTAATCGTACTAAATATAGTACAATTTGGATTTTGCTTAAACGGATGAGCTTAAAACCTGAAATTTGAAATTCTGATTACTGTTGAAGATTGAGCTATAGAGACATCTGTGGAAATTCGTAATTGTGTGTACGAAAAGTATTAAACGGCACTAGATATGGTACAATTTGGATTTGGGTGAACGGAGAGAGCTGGAAACCTAAAATTTGGAATAATGGTTGCTTTTAGAATATAGAAGTAAGGTATTGAAGCATAGTACGTATATGTACTAAATGGTACTATATTTGGTACAACTTGATTAAGTGGATAGAGTTGGACTCCAGAATTTTTGAATTAAAATTACTTTAGAAGTGTAGGATTGACGTAGTCTAATTATAGAAACAAAAAGTACTAAATGGTACCAATGGATAGGGTTGAGATCCTGAAATTTTGATTAAATTAATATTACTGTTGGAGTGCAGGATTGAAATATGTCGGTAGTTTTGAAAATTTGTCATTTCGTGTACTAAATTTGGTGCAGTTTAGATCAGAGTGAATGGATAGAGTTGGAAAACTTAAATTTAGAATGCAAATCACAGAATTAAGGTAGTATTGCAACTTCGTACTCTTGGGTACGAGAAGCACTAAATGGTACTAAATAGGGTACAATTCGTTTTGTGTGAGTGGGAACCCTAAAATTTGGAATCAAAATTATGGGTGGAGTGTAGGATTGAGATATGGAGGTAGTTTTGAAAATGCATGATTATGTGTACTAAATGGTACTAAGTTTATTTAGATTGAGATAAAAAACTTTTATTTGAAAATAAAATTACTGTTAGAGTACAGGATTGAGACAATATTGAAAATTAAAACTTAAAGTACGAAAAGTACTAAATGGTACTAAATATGCTACAATTTGGATTTATGTGAACGGACAGGGCTGGGATCCTGAAATGTATGATTATAATTACTGTTGGAGTGTGGTGAGTTTTAGAGTTTGATGTAGTTTTAGAAATTCTTACTTATAAGTATGATGGTACTATATTTGGAACCATTTGGATTTGTTTGGATCCTGCGATTTGGAATTTAGATTACTGTTGAAGTGTAGTATTTAGCTATAGAGATAACTATGGAAACTCGAATTGATTTGTACGAATAGTAAATAGAATAGCAAATGCACTAAATTTCGATTTCGGCAACGGAATCACATTATATGCATAGAATCACATTCTATGTCGATTTATGCATGTCCGTCTGTCTGTCCATGTTAAATGGTAAACAAAGTACAGGTCGCATTTATGATCCGAATTGGATGAAATTTGGCATACGTCACATATTTGGCCCAAGGACGAACCCTTTTGAAATTGGTAAAAATCTCTTCAAATTTAGATATAGTTCCCATATATATTTTAGCCCGATTTTAGGTAAATAGTACACCAAACTCCCTATATATCCTTCTATTTACAGTATTTACGATACCATATGATATATTTTTTGTATTCCGTTACCGCATACGAAGTAGCGGGTACTTTGCTAGTGTGGGATAAAACAAAATAAAAATAATCATGTTTTTTGATAGTTACATTTTTAGAAAAACATGAATGAAAAGTAATTAGCCATAGGTTTAATCAATAATCAGGAGAAAGATAATGTAATTTTCTAATTCGATTAATAATAAACTCCGAAGAATTAAGAATACTGTTTTATGAATGGGTTAATGCATATACGTAATTCTGAAAGCAAACAACGTCAGAATATGGTATAAGAAAATGTGACCAGCATTAGGAATGCTTGCGATGCACAGTGTCACGACCGCGGCCAAAAATGGTCAAAACCAAGTATCTCGGAGGACAAATTTTTTGATGAGGTATGATAGAAAACACTCCAATTAGAATAAATATGAAATTTTATATCGATATGTTGAGTAGTTTTGTCTCTACAAAGGTTCAAATCTGATAATTATTTATAAATTGATTTTTTTACCATATTTTCGAAAAATGGGTGTGATTTTCAGATGCTCAAATATTTGAATATTCAAATTAACTGTTATTATAAAAGTTTTTTTTTTTTTTGCTGTGGAAGTTAAAAACTAGGATTCGCTGTAGTTTGCATGTATATAGATATCATATGGTGTATACAGTGTCCACACTTGTAGTACTTAGTTCATCAAATTTATAAAACAAATTTTTAAATTAGTGGAGCAACAAAAAAGGTTAAAAAATGTTTAGCTATAATTTTTTTATTTGAGTGGTGAAAAGTGTGTCATTTAAGGAATAACAAAAATTAGCTGTGGAAGTTATTTAACTTTTTCGGTGACCACCTTATAAAAAATATGGCATATTTATGAAATGGTTAGAAGCGAATGGTCCAATATGTTATGAATAAAATTAAATAAGTTATTGAGGGCCAAATAGGAAGGACACGATAGATTCAGAACATAGTAATCATACAATATTTTGCATAAAATTTGCAATTACGTGGTAAAAACGTTATTCGATGCGGAGATATGGGAGAATTGGTTTTAAAATATAGCTTTTAAAAAAATCTCCAGTAAAAACGTTACTCGATGCAGAGATATGGGAGAATTGGTTTTAAAATATAGCTTTTAAAAAAATCTCCAGTCACTTGAGACATAATCTTATAATCTAAATTTAGAGGTCGCACATGAATTACCTTTGTGGAAAGTTCATACAGAAAAATATTATTAATTGCAACGTGCAGTACAATACCTTTTGAGCGACTTTTACAAGATGCAAACAAGTCATGCCACACAATAATTAGTAGCAGCCCGAACTGTTGTTAAATCTTAGTCAAATAAGGATTTTATTTAGTATTTTATATTACAATCCGATATTGTAATATCCTTAAACACCCATAAAGTTAAGGCCCGAAATTATAACATTATATATGATACTAAATCGTACATTTGGGAAGACAATATTTTATATATATCTCTGATGTGTGTTTTGAAAATGTTGTGAATGATAAAAAAGTAATTTATGAATAACTAAAGTATATCAAATATCGTTTTTTGAAAAGTGGGAGTCTCGATAATCAAGATAGACCCATAGAATCATCCCAGGGTCTGGATTTAATCGAATTTTTCAGTTTCATACAAATTGGCCCGCCCTAGTGTACATCCTTCAATTCCTGAATTTTTGGCCATAAATTGTTGATTTTGGGCATTTGGGCGGAAACAAATTTCAAACGGCAACACTGTGTATGAGTCAAATTCGGGGATATACTTTCCATTTTCAGCTTCGTGTTTTAGACTTTTTGTCAATTTGTGTTTCAGTTAGCTTCCGTAGATAATTTTATACACACTACACAACTATGTTGTAAGGGTATTGTGGGCCATAAGATTTTGTAACCGATCTAGATCCGTCCGTCCGTTCAGGCCACTGTTATGCACCAACCGTTACGAAATATAGCATGAGGAAATGAAATGGACCAATAACATTATTTTTGTCGTTTTTCTGTTCGCTCTAAAAGCTGAAGTTATGACCCGAACATGACAGTCAATTTTTAGCGGGTCAAATGGAACCAGACTTTTGTGTATAAAAAAGCCACATTTGTATTCTATGACGGATATATATACTCCGGAATGACTTAGACCATAGATTTTGGCATTACAACCAAGAGGAGTGGTTGACCTTTAAATTATATACCAATTATATTGATAGGAGAGTTATACGTAACTCTCGGATAGGAGAGTTATACGTAACTCTCGGATAGGAGTTATACGTAAATATTGAAGAGGTGATACTGTTTAGTATTACCATTAGCACAACATAGAACGTAAATGTCGCGCTAATCGCTACGAAACTTTATATGAAGTTCCGGTAGTGATCAGATGATCTTAGGGGTTGAAATAAAAAAATAATTTTCAAGAGCAAAAAAAAATTGGTGAGTTTGTGGAAATCGACGGTCAGTACTCGTAATACATGCATTTCAAAGCCAAAGTTGCAGAGGACGGTAATAACGATAATCAACTTGTAAAATTCCTACAATCATAAATAATAAAGATTTGAAGTAGGCAATACCACCATTAGGAATCCGTGTGGTGTTCAGCGAAAATCTCTTTGCTAGGAAAAACAAAGGTATTATATTTGTATTGCTATAAAAATTATTACTATATTTATAACTTGGAATCGACGATGAAACAGATGTATGGTGGAAACAAAATGAGACAACTAACAGAACTTCTGGTTTAAATTGATCCCATGTCGAAGCAATTCTCTAAACGGTACAACGGTATGTAGGATCGTAGAATCAATTATTTTAAATTTTACTTATTTCTTTTAATAAAATATGTTTGAAATAAATAAAAATATTTGTTTTAATTGGCATTACTCTGGAAACAAAATGAGAATGAAACAGTATGGATATTTCAAAATTTAAACCAAAGGATGTCCATTCGACACCGTTATTGTCATAATTTCTGACCACAGATGGTGTCAATTTGTATCTCGGTATCAAATTGACAACGCAGTGTTCAAGTTGACTCAAACCTAAAGCCACGATTCAACTTTATTGAAGAAGGCCGGGATATTTTTGCAGTATGTGAGAATATATCGATTGATATTAGCATTTATTATATCAAATCGATTGTTCGAGTAGTACAGAATATATTTCATCAAAAAATATATCAGTCACAACGGAACGAACAGATATCAATGCCTATGTTGACGAGTAAAAGTTTCTGACACCTACATACTTATCAAACATTTTTTTTAATTACGTGACCACCACTGTATGTACTAAAAAAAATTAAATTCAAAACAGAATATTTTAAATATGCTAAGTCTTATACCCTACACAACTATGTTGTCAGCGAGCTTTGTGTGGCCCATGACCTTTAGTATATCATTATGCAGTTATGGACCAATCGTCACGAAATTGTTGCCTGTAAGTCCGGTTCTAAACCAACTTATTGAGGAAAAATGTTACATGTGCGTGACGGATACAAATGTTTTCAATGGAGATAGAAAACAAGCTTTGTTTTATTTGAGTTTGTCATCTGAAGATCCACACATAACAGCATTATCTAAAAAAATCTTATATTAGAAACATATTAATTTTGTCACGCAAGCGTTACATATTTTCTTACACTATTTAATTCCACTTACCACGGAATTCTTTTGTTTTATATATATTTATATATATGTAATTCTTAGTAAGATATTACTTTATTTGAATTTAATATTTATTATTTATATTCTTTTAGCTAACAGCGTTCACACTTACGACAAATGACACTATAAAACTAATAAATATATGCCCAAGTTACTCTAATAAGAAAATAAGACAACAAAATTACCATTATATATTACAATTCAACTAAAATATATTGCCCGGATTGCAAATAATGTCTCCTATATAATTTCATATTTCTCTTAACGAATTGATTTTTTTATACACGCATTCTAGGGGATGAAATGTCTGCCTGGCTGAGATGTGCCAGTGTGTCTGGATGGTGCGCACGATAACTTTCGAAAAGAGTTACATATGTTAAGCAAACTTTGCACATCGCATAATTTCTTCCAGGCCTAAATCGAGCTCGAGGTTGGAGAATATCATACCACTCCTAATACCACCCCTACAACTGTTAAAAATTTAACTGAAAAATAATTTATAATATCCTACGAAAGGATATTATAAACTTTACACAACCTAATATTATCACGAAAACTATATGTGGGAATTATTGGTACCTCCCTTCGGTATCTCCCCAACAAAGGGTCATTATTTTGAAAGGTTGTAAATACCTTGTTGTGGAAATATTATTTGAAATTAAATATAAATTCATTGTATTATTATTTTTAATATATTTATAAAAATCAATTCATGTACTTATAATATTAATCAACGCTGTAACAAGTAGAAGAAAAGAATAAGTGTTACTTGCTCAGTTGTCCGGACCGCGTTACGTCGCTGCCGCAGCCGCGCCGTCTTGACTGTACTCAACAACGAGGGGTCATAAAATATTTTTTTGTTTCTGCTTTGGGTTTATCCCCACGTAAACATCTGAGCCTCTGTTAACATAGTGTGTCACTACTATGAAACTTATTAAAAATAAGCACATCATAAATCGAGGCTCAGGTGTTTCTGGTAAATCAGCACAGCATTCAAATCCAATAATTCTTTGAGTTAAAATAGTTTGGGTTCTACACTTTTGCGCTGATACTTTTTCACTCTCTTCTGTTTTAACTCCAGATCGAACAACATCGCAGCAGCAAGTATTTCACTAACCAACCATTCTTTTCTTCTACTTCCAGCAAATTCATTTTTCTGAACATATGCAAATACAATTGGCATTTGCATTAATCAATAAATTTCTGGAAATATTCTTTTAAAGTGAATTTACTACAGTCTTTTAAATTCTCGATCTAACTTTTCTAAAATCGAGTAATTTCTTAACATAAAAATTGGTGCCGAAACCCGGGAACTTATAAAATATTATTTTTTCTGAAAAATTAAACCCAGATTGTCAGTGAAATCAATTGTGCAAATTTGTGTGACTAGCGTGTTTTAAGTGCAGTACATTCATCATGAGTTCACTTGACATTTTAATAAAAGAACAACGTGGTTTGTTGCAATTGGTTAATAAACACGAAATTGGATTCAATAGGAAATCCAGGGAAGAAAAAACTCATGGTTATTTGAACTCCCTTGCCCAAATAATTGACGACATCTTCACCAAGTTCGAAAGTCAGCATGCAAAAATTGTAAGATTGGCACATGAAACATCCATGGATGAGAACGATGTTCCGTATTTGAAAGAAGACGTATTTTTCGAGTTTTCTGAAAAATTTTTAATGTTCAAAGGACGCTTAATCGATTCTCTTCCCGATACTTCTGCAGCTAATTCACCATTAGCAAGCACTTTTGCTGCTCCAAATAATCGTTCGGACACAACCATAAATGCAGACAGTCGCCTTCCCAAGATTAATTTACCAAAATTTTCTGGCGATTATATCGATTGGCTTCCTTTTCGTGATATTTATTCATCTTTAGTGCACAACAATGATTCACTGAACAAAGTACAAAAATTCTTTTATTTGAAGGGCACTCTTTCAGGTGAAGCTGCCAATTTAATAAAAACTTTTTCAGCCACAGAAGCAAATTACGATTCGGCGTGGCAAATTCTAGAATCTAGATATCATAACCCGCGCATGCTAGTTGGGAATTTAATGTCCAAACTTTTCAACATACCGAAATCAGACGGAGGCTTTCATTCCATCAAATTGATCCATGATTCTACACAAGAATGCCTCGCATCCCTAAATAATCTTGGACTGAGTACTATCAGCTGGGACCCTATACTTATTCATTTGATTATTCAAAAACTCGACTTGCAAACTAGGCGAGATTGGGAAAATTCTCTCAAATCTAGTACAAATTTACCATCTCGTTCTGAACTTTTTTCATTTCTTGAAAGGACATTTCGCACACTGGAATCTTTAAGTGACGAATATCCAACATCGTCAAAACAAAAATTTAATAAAAACAATAAGTATTTAAAGAAAACATCCTGTCATAATGCGAAGGTTTCAAAATCCAATCAAAGAACTTGTTTTTATTGTGAAAAAACAAATCACACTCTCCCAAAATGTTATAAATTCCTTTCTTTGTCATTGGATCTAAAAGATGAATTTCTGTTAAGGAAAAATATATGTCGAAACTGTCTTTTTATTGGACATGATCCAAATAATTGTGACTCTCCTTTCCGGTGTGTAATATGCCGACAAATGCATCACACAGTTCTTCATTCTAACGAAATTGATCAAACCCACTCTGAGAACTCTAATCGAAATCTACATTCTCATATTACAACCCATACTGCAAATAACTTTCAGTCAGTGTTATTGTATACTATCAGACTGAATGTTCGTACAACAAGTGGTACTTTTCCTCTACGTGCATTGCTAGATCCAGGCTCTCAAGGTAGTCTTATTACTGAATGTGCAGTACAACTTTTAGGCTTAACACGAAGAAAAAATCAATGTAAAGTTTTTGGCGTAGGCGATGGTCACGAAAATGTATCAAATTACCTTGTTAGCATTGATTTGCATAACCGCCAAAATAAGGCAATACTATCCTGCACTGCACTGGTACTTCCAACCTTGTCATCATATACTCCCGATCTGTCTACCAAATACGTGTCTATGCCTAACATAAATTCTGAAGAGTTAGCTGATCCTTTATTTTATAAAGCAGACAAAATTGATATTATCCTAGGATCTGACATATGCTCAAAAATTAAAATTCCGTCTCAGTCGTTTGTCCACAATGGACTTTTCTTTCAAAATACTCACTTCGGCTGGGTTTTTTCGGGAACATGTGATAATCCATCATCTCATAAGATTCATATACATAATACCAATTTAGAGACAATATTAAGATCATTCTGGGAACAAGAAGAAGTGTCTTCAAAAAGAAATCTTACTCAGGAGGAAATAGCATGCGACAACTATAGCTTCGACAGAAAGACAAGAAAACGGACGCTACCTCGTGAATTTGCCATTCAAATCCATATTGTCCTCAAATGAAGCTCCCAATTTACAAAATAATGCTCTGAATGCATTCAAAAGGTTGAGGCACTTAGAAATTTCATTTTCCAAGCGTTCTGAGTTTGAACATTCTTATAAAACGTTTATGAAGGAATATGAAACGTTAGGTCATATGACCAAAGTCGGTAAATATCCTGAAGATATAAGGCAAAACTCATACTTTCTCCCTCATCATGGGGTCTTTAAAGAAGATAGTAGCACAACCAAACTTCGTGTGGTATTTGATGGCAGTAGCCACTCTCCGAATTGTAAACCTCTTAATGATGAACTAGCTCCAGGTCCTGCACTACAAAACGAAATTTCTTCGATAATTACAAAATGGCGTTTTCACAAAATCGGATTTAGTGCAGATATCGAAAAAATGTTCCGTCAAATTGACGTAAACTCTGAACATAGGCCATTTCAACAGATTTTGTGGAGGTACAATCCTTCTGATCAAATATCTATTTATGAACTCAACACTGTCACCTATGGTACTACCAGTGCACCTTATTTAGCTATCCGTGTCCTACATAAACTGTCCGAAGACTTCCAACATGATTTCCCAAAGGCTGCCAAAGTTTTAGTAACAGATTCGTATGTCGATGACATTATATCTGGGGCTGAAACTCTTGAAGAAGCCAAAGTTTTATATAATGACTTATGCAAGCTGCTAAAGTTAGGTGGCTGCAACCTTCGAAAATGGAGCTCGAACTCTGAAAAACTACTACATGAAATTCCAGAATTATGTCGGGATCCTTCCTTGACAATTGGCTTTGACAAGGACAACGTCATAAAAACTCTTGGAGTCCAATGGAATACGCGTAGCGATTCATTTTCTTTCAAAGTAAATCTGGATGAAAATCCAAATATCTCCAAAAGATCAATCCTATCTGAGTCGGCTAGATTATACGATCCCCTGGGTTGGCTTACACCCACTACATTAGTTTCAAAATCTCTATTTAAAAAACTCTGGGAGCATGTAATAGACTGGGACGAAAAATTACCGACAGAGTTGGAAGAAGCTTGGTCGAGACATAGATACTCTTTGAGAGATCTAACAAAGGTCAAAATCCCCAGATGGATAAAATGGTCTCGACAGTCTCAAATTGAACTTCACTGTTTTTGTGATGCGTCTACAGAAGCTTATGCCGCTGTTGTATACGCTAGAGTTTTGTCTCCTGATGTTATAACGGTATCAATATTGCAAGCAAAATCGAAGGTTTCCCCAATTAAAACAGTGACTATCCCACGATTGGAGCTTTGTGCCGCAAAATTACTAGTGCATTTAACCGATAGTGTTAAAAACTCATTAACAGACTATAACATCCAAAACATTTATTATTGGAGCGATAGTGCTACGGTCTTGAGCTGGATTAGAAAACCCCCTTCAAAGTGGTCAGTATACGTGGGTAATAGAGTAGCAGACATACAAAGATTTAGTAGTCCTCTTCAATGGAATTATGTACCATCCGCCCTTAACCCCGCTGACTGCGCGTCAAGGGGTATATCAGCTCAGGAATTATTAAATCATAAAATGTGGTGGTCTGGACCACAGTTTTTGTATGAGCCACCTTCCTCCTGGCCTAAACCTCTTCCATATCTTGGTACCAATGAGGAAGAAAGGAAACCGAATATATCAATACATAATTTGATTAAAAAGGAGTATAACATTTGGCTTAATATGTATTCAGATTTGAACAGATTGTTGAGAAATATATCTTACTGTTTTCGGTTTATATTTAATATTAGAAATCCAAAAATAAGGAAAATGGGAGGCTTAACAGCTAACGAAAAAAGAAACACTCTTCACTTTTTTGTAAAGGAAGTACAAGAAGCTGATTTTCCGCAAGAAATAAAATTTCTTTCTACAAAAAGGCCTTTAAAACAAAGTCCTTTGTTAAAACTCATGCCTTTTCTCGACGATAAGGGTATTATACGTGTTGGTGGCCGACTACAAAACTCTAGTTTGGAGTTCAACGTAATGCATCCCATTGTCTTATCAAAAAGTAATCCTCTATCTACTCTGATCATCAGAGATGCTCATGAAAGAACACTACATGGCGGCATTACTCTTACTATGTCTTATGTCAACAGATCGTTTTGGATATTATCCGGGACCCAACTGGCAAAGAATATAATTTCACGGTGCTTGAAGTGCTTTAGATATTCTGCAAAAACTTCTCAACAAATTATGGGAAATCTGCCATCTGTTCGCCTACATGCTACACGGCCATTTAAGCATAGCGGGGTTGATTATGCTGGTCCAATAATGATAAAGAATTCTACTCTTCGGTCCTCTGTGATATCCAAAGGTTACCTTTGTTTGTTTGTATGTATGGTAACCAAGGCATTACATCTGGAAGCTGTATCGGATCTCACAACAACAGCTTTTCTAGCAGCGTTCAGGCGTTTTATCTCTCGCCGAGGTGAATGTACTGACATTTACTCAGATTGTGGAACAAATTTCGTTGGTGCGTCTAAGGAACTCCGAGTTCTGCACCATAAGTCCACAAAGTCGTTGCCAGAAGAACTACGCCATATTCTAAATAAAAATGGTACCACATGGCACTTTATTCCTCCTGCCTCACCAAACTTTGGAGGACTATGGGAGGCAGGCGTAAAATCCGTCAAATATCACCTAAAACGTATTGTTGGCGATAGAGTACTAAGTTTTGAGGAACTTTCTACTTTATTATCTCAAATTGAAAGCTGTTTAAATTCGCGACCTTTATGTCCTTTGTCATCTGATCCCTCGGACTACGATGCTCTGACTCCAGCCCATTTTTTAATAGGCGAACCTACAAATTGTATCCAAGAAGAAAACCTAATGGACGTCAATGAGAACCGACTGGATAAATGGAAACGTTTGGAAAGATTGAAGCAGCACTTTTGGAAACGTTGGCATAGCGAATATCTAAATCGACTACAGTCCCGTCCAAAATGGTTGGATGAGAAGCGAAATGCCAAAATTGGTGATCTGGTGCTTATTGCAGATGAACGCTGTGGTCCAGGGCAGTGGCTTCTTGGACGAATTACCGATGTTCATCCTGGAAGTGATGGTAAGATAAGGGTGGTATCTGTTTCAACTAAAAGCAAAATCATGAAAAGACCTATTAGTAAAATTTGTTTCCTTCCAGAATGTGATTCCCAGGACGAAATCAAAGTGCTGTAATTAAATACTCATAATGTCTTATTAAAAAAAAAACATTCCCTCAACGTATTTTCCTGAAAGGTGGAGCCAAAGTATTTAAGCTGTGAGTCGGAGCATAGCTGAACTTAAAAGTTCGAATAAAACACTCCCATCGATTGGCCGCCTTTATATCAACACATCTATGAACAGTTGTTCATAAGGGGGGAGTATGTTGTGGAAATATTATTTGAAATTAAATATAAATTCATTGTATTATTATTTTTAATATATTTATAAAAATCAATTCATGTACTTATAATATTAATCAACGCTGTAACAAGTAGAAGAAAAGAATAAGTGTTACTTGCTCAGTTGTCCGGACCGCGTTACGTCGCTGCCGCAGCCGCGCCGTCTTGACTGTACTCAACAACGAGGGGTCATAAAATATTTTTTTGTTTCTGCTTTGGGTTTATCCCCACGTAAACATCTGAGCCTCTGTTAACATAGTGTGTCACTACTATGAAACTTATTAAAAATAAGCACATCATAAATTGAGGCTCAGGTGTTTCTGGTAAATCAGCACAGCATTCAAATCCAATAATTCTTTGAGTTAAAATAGTTTGGGTTCTACACTTTTGCGCTGATACTTTTTCACTCTCTTCTGTTTTAACTCCAGATCGAACAACATCGCAGCAGCAAGTATTTCACTAACCAACCATTCTTTTCTTCTACTTCCAGCAAATTCATTTTTCTGAACATATGCAAATACAATTGGCATTTGCATTAGTCAATAAATTTCTGGAAATATTCTTTTAAAGTGAATTTACTACCGTCTTTTAAATTCTCGATCTAACTTTTCTAAAATCGAGTAATTTCTTAACATACCTAATAATGCAAACAGAGTATTCGATTTGGTAAAACTTTTGGATATAGTAATATTTTTGTCAAACTTTCTTTGGATCTGAAAATGGGATTTATAGACCCATACCTTGTAGTACCTCCCACTATAAAGGGTCAAAATATATGAAAATGTGCAAATATAATACGAACAAAAATAATATTTTTAACAAATCTAGATCATATTCAAAAAATACCTCGGAACTCAAATTTTCTGCGGATTTTTATTCCGAGCCTGGGCAATATTTAGTGATATTTGCACCCTCTTGCCCGATTAGAGATAAACAGCACCTCTTCCTCACACATACATATTTTCCGAATATTACGAGTATTCAGTACAGCTATTGTCCAGATTTTCTTTCACCGTGAGTTGTATTGTGATGTTCGGCTTTCATTTGTGGTCTATAGATCGACTCGAAAATAACACAAAAAAGTAAGTTTTCGGTCCACTACACTCCAAAATTATTATCTGATATTCACCGAAAATTATAGGCGTTGTCCTTGACCATAACTGGAACCTCATGGAACATTTCAAAGCGATAAGCGCTATAGTTCCGCTCTCTAGAGTGATAATGGGTTATTAAATAATATACGAATACGGAGATACCTGTAAATATTTAGGTGTAACTCCCACATCCGGGAACATACAACAACATAATTGGTATTAATTTAAAGGTCAACCACTCCTCTATGATAAAATATCAACTTCTCGGGTCTATGTCCTTCAGGAGTAAATATATACGCTATAGAATACAAATTTTGTCATTTTTCACACAAAAGTCAGGGTCCATTTGACCCGCTAAATATTGATCTATCTTTATCAAAACAGGCATGCTTATTCTTTGGCCCGATCCCCTTCTCCATGCAAAATTTCACGATGTTCGGGCTATTATTGCGGCCTCTGGAGCGACCAGAAAAACCGAAAAAAATTTAGTATTTGGTCCATTTCATCCCCTAAATATTAACCGATCTTTCCCAAAAACAATAGGGGTCTTCATTGGCCAGAACCCATCCTACATGCAAAATTTCGTGAAGATTGGTTCATAACTGTGGCCTGTATCGTGTTTACAAATTATAATGGACAGACGGACGGACGGACGGACACACATGTCTAGATCGACTCAGCTAGTCGAGATATGACGATCGGTATACTTAAAGGTGGGTCTAGGACCAATATTTCGCGGCGTTACAAACTTTTGGGGCTGCACAAAGCTATAATACCCTGACAACATAGTTGTGTAGGGTATAAATATTTGAAAATTGTATCGCTCACAGCCGTAAAAATAGTTATACAACATACAATAATGCGAAATGGCGTGGCCAGCGGGGAAGGGGAATGTACCTTCAAACATAAGTCATTACCTAATTCAAAACAAAGGTATGATCTTATTATACGCCAACCCGGATATTTTTTATGTTCCAACTCGGGGTTTGCACATGCAACTTTTTTTTACGCAACTCTTTTGAATTACTTATCACTTTCCACACGTCATACTTCCCCGCTCGTGTTAATTAAGTGTTATAAAAATGACCCCGATTTATACGATTTGTTGTTAATAAAAAAATCATTTCGGTACTCTATGAAAAATTTTTATCAATCGACAATTCTTCATTGTTATTTGCACCATTTACAGGAAATCGGGCGAACCTATATATTGAATCTCTATCTAAAACTGACCCGATTTCAACGAAACTTAATCCGGGCTCAATACGAAATGGGTATGGGTAAGTTGGCATATCGGCGCCAAAGAATATATTCTTCGTTAACTTAAGATGTTACGCTTTCAATATGGTGCATATATATATACATTTTGTTGCCTGTGGGTAATTTTATATTTGATTAACAGATCAATAATTTGTAGGCTAGATAACAAGTTTTTGAATACTGTTCCCAAATCTCCAAAATTTGCATTGTAAATCCCGACCGAATAAACCAAATTTGTCAAATATATATATATATATTTATTTATTTTT
This sequence comes from Musca vetustissima, assembly GCF_032173495.1. NCBI lineage: Eukaryota > Metazoa > Arthropoda > Insecta > Diptera > Muscidae > Musca > Musca vetustissima. The sequence continues at coordinate 68,334 of NW_026886195.1, forward strand.
CAGGAACGTATCTATCGTATTAATCGTGGCATAGATGCTTGAGACAAAATATTGCACATCATATAGAATTAATTGCAGATTAACTTTTTGGAAGTATTGTTGAAATCGGTGCAGATTTAGATATAGCTCAGATTTCCGTCCGATAATTCAAAAGAGTTGGGTAGAAAAAAAGTTGCATGTGTAAACCCCGAGTTGGAACATAAAAAATATCCGGGTTGGCGTATAATAAGATCATACCTTTGTTTTGAATTAGGTAATGACTTATATTTGAAGGTACATTCCCCTTCCCCGCTCTCCACGCCATTTCGCATTATTGTATGTTGTATAACTATTTTTACGGCTGTGAGCGATACAATTTTCAAATATTTTTCAAATTTATTTGTCCTATAAGGCCTACCTAAGGGATTGGATCCATAGGACCACTTTTGGAATATATCTAGATTTAACACTTTTAAAATTCGAAATCCTTTTGGGAGTTACCAGAAAGAGTAGACCGATATGATAATATTAGGTTGTGTAAAGTTTATAATATCCTTTCGTAGGATATTATAAATTATTTTTCAGTTAAATTTTTAACAGTTGTAGGGGAGGTATTAGGAGAGGTATGATATTCTCCAACCTCGAGCTCGATTTAGGCCTGGAAGAAATTATGCGATGTGCAAAGTTTGCTTAACATATGTAACTCTTTTCGAAAGTTATCGTGCGCACCATCCAGACACACTGCCACTTCTCAGCCAGGCAGACATTTCATCCCCTAGAATGCGTGTATAAAAAAACGTCAACCTCATAGGTGAAAAATCAATTCGTTAAGATAAATATGAAATTATATACGAAACATTATTTGCAATCCGGGCAATATATTTTAGTTGAATTGTAATATATAATGGTAATTTTGTTGTCTTATTTTCTTATTAGAGTAACTTGGGCATATATTTATTAGTTTTTTAGTGTCATTTGTCGTAAGTGTGAACGCTGTTAGCTAAAAAAATATAAATAATAAATATTAAATTCAAATAAAGTAATATCTTACTAAGAATTACATATATATATAAATCTATATATAACAACAGAATCCCGTGGTAAGTGGAGTTAAATAGTGTAAGAAAATATGTAACGCTTGCGTGACAAAATTAATATGTTTCTAATATAAAATTTTTTTAGATAATGCTGTTATGTGTGGATCTTCAGATGACAAACTCAAATAAAACAAAGCTTGTTTTCTATCTCCATTGAAAACATTTGTATCCGTCACGCACATGTAACATTTTTCCTCAATAAGTTGGTTTAGAACCGGACTTACAGGCAACAATTTCGTGACGATTGGTCCATAACTGCATAATGATATACTAAAGGTCATGGGGCCACACAAAGCTCGCTGACAACATAGTTGTGTAGGGTATAAGAATTAGCATATTTAAAACATTCTGTTTTGAATTTAATTTTTTTAGTACATACAGTGGTGGTCACGTATTTAAATAAAATTGTTTGATAAGTATGTACGTGTCAGAAACTTTTACTCGTCAACATAGGCATTGATCTCTGTTCGTTCCGTTGTGACTGATATATTTTTTGATGAAATATATTCTGTACTACTCGAACAATCGATTTGATATAATAAATGCTAATATCAATCGATATATTCTCACATACTGCAAAAATATCCCGGCCTTCTTCAATAAAGTTGAATCGTGGCTTTAGGTTAATTATCATTTTTGCGTTTTTATTTCAAATATTTATTTATTTTGAGAATTATTTATGGTTTTCTACTAATTACTTATATTACTGGTACATTCGGACCTTTATTTTCTATAAGTGTGATTTTCTGAAAGTTTGGTGTATTGTGAAAATTTTTGGCAATTTTGATAGATTTTAGAGATTTTTTTTCACAAACATGTAGTCAAGTTTTCTTTTTTTAGATCAATTTTCTTCTTCTTCTTCTTCTGCTTTGTAGGTTTTCAATGTTGTGTTGTGAATATTAGGATATGCGTTTTTATTGTTTTCCACCGTCTTTTTGTCCCTGCTTTGCTATTTTTAATAATAATAAATCACAGGGAGTGGGACGTTGTTGTGGGATTATTATATTTGTTATTTTCATTGAATTTCTGTTTGTATTATTACTAAAATGTATATATATATATATATATAAATGTATTTATAGATTTAAGTTATTGTTAATAGGCTAGTATTTTTTGGGTACTGTATTTAGTTAATATAAGTTTTTGGCCATATTGGCTTTTTTATACTACAATGAAGTGAATTAATAAATGAAAATGAAAGTAAAAATCACACAGTGTTTTAATTATGTGTTTAATTAAGTCGACGTCTTATCATAAAAAACGTTATTTATGGAAAAATTGCATGCAATAATTTTCTATTTTCACACTAAAGCTGTGAAGTGTAGTAATTCGAAGTGTTCTGAATAAAAAATTAAAACGAATCGAGGCTGATCAAAAAATGTTTACCACAATAAATGTTTTAATTACGTGACCTCCACTGTATGTGTAATGGTGCGTTACGAGTGTAACATGTGCGTGACGGCGTTCAAAGTTAAAAAAATTATATGTTTAAATTTTTTTCTCAAAAAAAAATAAATGTCCATATAATCTTGAATAACCCCTTATAGCTGTAAAAAAATCCACAATTTTATCTCCCGTCAATTCGCAGAAATTTCATATCGAAATTGATATCCAATTTTTAAAGGGAAACTTTTGTAGCGCATGCGTAAGCTACATTTTGCTTAATATCTCCGGAATTAACAAACAAATTCATAAAAAAAATTAGCAGGTAGTATAAAGAGCGTAAAACTATTTAATAAAAATTGCAAAAGAAATTTCGGAAAGTTGTTTTTCTTGACTAAACAAACCATTATATTTCGCTGTAACAGTGTGTGACATGGATTTCGTGATATAGAATGTAGAAACGTTTTCTATGATTTTTCTGATAATTATTATTTTATTAAAAAAAAAATAAATTCACAAAAAAAAAAATAAATTCTCTGGTATGAGTCAAATAGGCTCACTTTCGCAAAAGTAGGTAAATACTCAACATTTGTAAATCTAGTGTTAAACGTACGCACAATTGCTTTCTTTGGACACCAACATCATGTTAAACATTTTTCAATGGAACCATGAAGTTTAGGTTATTTTGCAAATACTTCGTTAACATTTGAGTATGATGCCTGTCAGAAACAGTGACGTAAATGACATACATTTCCGACGTATAATACATACGGAAGAAACGTCATAAATACACTCAAAACCATTAGGTTTTTGATAAAATAGCTATTTATATTTATCGATTTGGAAATAACATATGCTTTACTCAAATCCATATCGAATTTCAAAATTTGTTTCTTAAAAAAGTTCAGAATTTTTTAACAGTTCTAGTAGAGAATAGCCAGATATACAGTAAAAATAATATATGTTCTTGAAAATTACTGTATATGGTGATCATATTGAAATAAATGACGTTTACTACATTTTATACAGGTATATGGCGTTTTCGACGTTTATACCTTTTTGACAGTCGAAAACCTGAAAATTCGTTATACGGACCATCCCTGGCTGCGGATGATGATGATGTGGATGATTAATTTTAAGATGTTTAAAATTCAATGTTTAAGTTATCATATTGTACTCCTTGAACTATATACTTACACTGATATTTGGCATTACTTAATAAAATTATACTCATATATACTTAGAAAACATTTTTTTAACTTATTTTAATGGTATTAACTGAAAAATAAAGAAAAATTATTCTAACATAGCTTCCCTGATTTGATCCAAGAAAACATGTTACTCTAACCCACTGTGCATCGTTTTGGATTAATTAGATTGGGCTAGCTTTCTCCCGATTTGTGACTGAACCACATATTTCATAATCTTCAAGCCAAAGTAAAAATAGAAGCATACTAAGCATAGAAGCATAGATTACTCTAATGTATGATTTTCGCAAATCTAACTGCATCTACCATTATTTTTGAAAATGACACTTTGATGTTAGGATTGTTGCAGGGTTTAAAATGCAGCATCAAAAAATATTAGCATTAGTCTTACAGAGCTACTGCTAAAAAATATTGACATTATGACTAAATCAGCAAACGGCTAGCTTTTTTAGTTCGTAGCATCCGTGCTAAGCACGTATTGCACAAGCGAGCTTTTTTTGTTATGACTAATCGGCAGTACGACTACATATTCATATTTCGCTGCCGACGAATAATCAGCCGAGGGTTGTTTTTATGTTTGTGTGTTGCCAACGCAGAAATTAGAAAAGAGGCATTTCATTTTGTGAGTTTTTATTTAATTTATACTTGTCAAGTCGCAATTAAAAACTGCCAATAATAGTACTAAAAACTAAATAATATATTAAATTAAACCCTTTAGCAAGTATTATTAATTGTCTTTGTTCGAAAAAATGAAATTATCATAATCGCGATTTTTAATTCTCTCATATAATTTATAAAATTTCAATGGGCAACACTGAACTCGAAAAATTTGCTTGTTTGCTAAAAATCTTGCTAAGCAGCCACAGTCAAGGTGCGAATTTAGTTAGCAGTGCGGCAATTTTCTGTGTTTTTGCTATTTTGGCGTTAGCATTTTAAACCCTGGATTGTTGTACTCATAATTCAGATTAAACCAGGATTTTTTCTTCAAAATTTAATATTTAATCTTAAAACTTAAATATTGTGATATTAATGTATAATTTTGGAATAACATATGGTTTGATTGTGAAATTTTGGGAGTAGATGCTAAAACAACAATAAAAAGTAAGGTTTTATAGAAATTTGCTGTCTCTTTGTTTTCTTATCTTGTGATTAAAGTAAAACTTTCCAGGAGAAAATATAT